>NW_015505685.1:213751-276867 GCF_001515645.1 Sinocyclocheilus grahami
TGTGTGTGTGTGTGTGTGTGTGTGTGTGTGTGTGTGTGTGTGTGCGTGTGGGGAAAAAAAGCAATTCAAATCAATATACACATAAAATGTCAGTTACATAAAAACCTATTCTCAATTTTTGATTGTATTTATAACTCCTGTATTGCATTTTTAAATACTTTAGTTGAATAGCTGCAAATGCATCCTGCAGCTGCAAAGCATTATGACCAAACATCTGCCACTGAACAGCCTGTTAGGCATTGTGGGATTTAATGTCCTCTATATATTTTTCTGCATGCTTTGAGACTCTTGGTTATGTCAATTTTACATTAAATATGAATGAGAACAAAAAGGAGAAGAAATGATAGATAAAAAGGAAAGCACTAAAAGAAAAATTGCTGGGGAAAGCAGCATTACTCCTTTTAAACGAGCTGCAGTGCTGTGTGCAGGGACACCACTGTCTTTTGTATGCAAACTATTTTGTTTTATATCAAGTTCTCATGCGCTGTCATTTTTTGAGACAGAGAAGTGTGACAACAAGGAATTGGCAGTTGGATAATATGAAGCCTTACCAATGATACAGTCGCTGTGACCACAGACTAAAACTGTAAAGGTACAAGAATGATGGAAATAAAAATTGCAATGCAACTGACCATCTAAATTCCTCTTTCTAGCCTATTCATCTGCATAAAACCTTTCCACAGTAGCAGAATGCAAATAAATATGCAACAGCTCATCCAAATGTATGCACAATGAATTCAATGCCACAGTGAGGAAATAAACATAAACAGAGATGAAGTGCCTCTTTCCATGCTTTGCACAAACACAATACAGTTTATATTGACCAGGATAATGCAATGCAATGCCTAACCCAACAAAAAACAACTCACATGTGAATCACAAGAACTATATTTGAGTAGAAACACATGAAATTAGTTTGATTGGTAGGTTTAGACTGCACTGAAAGATAAGCAACATTTCAGAAAGCTTTGAAATACATGGTTGCCCAAAATCATTTGTGCGGATAAAGCCAAAATTAGCCTCCTGAGACCCTGTGACCTCATATGAGTACATTCTATTTTGGTGTATTTCTCTGAGACTATACATGCCACAGTTTGTCTGGATGTCCTGTACAGAGCACATTCAGGGCTTTTCAGAGATACTAAATGTTTGGATGTTTCACCATGACCACTCCCTCTCGTTGATCTTCAAATATGTCTGATATTAATTTAGTGACACTCTTATGGAAATATGATAATATTTTTTAATTATCATTTAAATCTGTCTAATTTTTAAACTGTCTGTCATAAATCAACATCTCAGGAAAATGTTATGGGGTTTCAAATCAAAATATGACTTTCTGTTACGAAACAGGACGTTGATTTCATACATGTCCTCATATGAGGACACTGGGACTAAAAGCATGTTTATTAGCATTTTGGGAGACATAACAAATGAAGAGGGAAAGAAATTATGTTTCAATATTCTATTAAATATTATATATTATTATGAAAATCTTGTCAAATATTACTCAAATTATTACACTTCTTTTTTCATTACATGTTGCCCCAAAAACACATTAATATGCCAATTAGATTTAGTTTATAGATACATTGTATATAATGAGAAAACCCATTTATGGCCATTTTACACACATTTTGCAGAAAGAAAAATGGTATATCAAATCATTCTGTTATACCATAGTTGAGAATCATCTTTACACAAAGTTCGGTAAAAAAAAAAATCCTGAAAACTAAAAATGTATTGGTGATTTTAAAAAATCTATTGTTTTTGCCTATGCATGTTCATTCATGTCTTTTTATTTATTTTTTAAAATTGAGTCCCGATGTCCTCTACCGAGGACATAGCATAACTTATGAATTAAATATCTTCTTTTTTTTATTCTCTAAACAATGTAAAGACATGAAAAAAAATCTTCCTAAACATCTTTTCTCGGGTCTTAAGAGGTTAGGGCACTTTTTTTTTTTTTTTTACAGAATTCTGTGTACATATAATCTTTTACTATGTGACTGAGTTTAAAGGGGGTGTGACATTTCCGATTCATGTTTTCATGTTGCAATGAAATGCTCATCTATAATTCTACTACAAAATGAGCATGTTAACATCTGGAAACAACCAGTGGCCAGTGCACTTTTTTTGCGAGTAACTTTTGTCTCTGCTTCTGTATTCAGATCACCATCGCTCTGCTTTGCTTGCTGAAATTGGCTTGAGTTTGAGCCTCAGAGTTGACATAATTGCCTGATATCTCATTAATAATTCGCCCCAGGCGTAATCTTGAAATTGAAATATAATCCATAATGCATTATTGAGCATTTCATTCAGGCATGCAGATGTGACTAGATACGTGCCAGCCATAGCCTGCATGTCCTATTAAATTCTGTATAAAATAACAAATTAATTGAGGTATTCCTGGAAGGTACAGGGGTTGTTTGCCATAGATATGTTTTGACTCTGTTTCCAACTCTAGACATGTGATATGATTCTCTCCAGCTGCTCTCGTCTGGTGAGATGTTAAGCTGTTTAATAATGCCCAGCTTGAGGTGTCTAGAGCCCCCAGTATACAGCCAGACTAGTAGTGTTGTCACAGGATCTGGAGGATTTTTTTAGGCCAATTCAATACCTGGAATACATTTTGTACCTCTCTGCACATTGATAAATATTGGATGGAAAACATGCAGTAAGACACTAAGCTGGTGTGTCCTAATGCAATAAACTATGCTCTTGAAAAGCATTCTATGACTATATTTTACATTGTTGAATACTGTTAGTTTTGTTTGCTTCACAGGATTAAAGAGGACATATACATGTAGATGCAAGAGAGCCTGAAAGCACAGTGTGCTTCAACTAGTTTGGAAAGGCTGTTATTGAAACAAAAATCATTAAAAATCATTAGGTCATTAAACCTACAGACAGAATCAAAGTCAAAATAAAGCCTTTCATTGTTGTACACAACAACAGTCATTTAAATGGTCAGTTAGTATACAATTAAGCAGCGCCACATAAATGCTGTAGCTCTGAATATAGACAACAGTTCAACAGACAAGAAGTTAACATTAGATAACTTGAACAACATTGCCTTTTTTTGCTCTACCAGTCAACTGAGTGAACAATTCAAACAATTCAATGACTCACTCATAAAGATGGTTCCTGCAACCAAATATGCCTACTTCTTTACTATATACAGTAGTAGGCTAAAACAGTAAGTGAAAGGAGTAGTAAGGTCGAATTCATAGTATTAAAAAAGAATAAAGGTGAAAAGTACCTGCTACGTCCGTCAAGATTCTGAAGTGTGCATAAGATGAAACACTTCATGTATGTGATTTCAGTCAGATCTAATCACTTGTTCTTTCCTTAATGATGAACAAATTGGTTGAGTAAATGATTCAATGACTCACTGACTTGTTTAAATCACTGTTTTTAAACAAATCAGTTATGCAAATTATTCAAGACAGTCACTTGTCAACAATCAATCAACCAATCACACCAAGAACAATAACTCATAATAGCATTCTGCTTATTATAAGTGTGTGCTGAAGTTTAATGCTTTTTTAAAGTTTTTTTTTTTTTTTTTTTTGCTGAATAACTGTTTTTATCATTCATCAGCTGGGAATATCATTAGGAAAGGGATTCCAATTATACAATTCCTCTGTGTTGTTATCGATGTAGCTGCGGTTTGGACTCATAGAATTAGAACAATTATTAAAACTTTATTGTTATATTTATTGTTATAGTTGACGTTCTTGGTGTGAACAAGCTTAATTATAAGACTAGTGTAAAGAAATTCAAAATACACATTAATTATGTAAAACATTAGCTTTAGTCAGAGTAGCTTTTATGATAGCAGTAATCTTGATTAGTAACAATATTTAGTTTTATCACAGATCTGTTCACCCATGCAGAATTTTTGTGTTTTGCGTGTATTAACAGATTCTATATAATCTTCTTATCAGGATCACAATTAGCTTTAAATCTGACGGGGGTGTAAATACAAGCTTTAAATAATCTGATCCTTTGAAACAAGCCATTTTATTGCAAGGGAAAGGAAGAAAAAAAGGCCCCGGAATACTAGGTTCACAACTCAAAGGTGTTTGTAGCAGTGATCAATCAGCAAAAAGAAAAAAAGAATGAGTGATGCTTGGAAATTGTCCAGCCCCATACTGAGCCAAGAGCAGTTCAGCATGCAATGCTGCAATTTCATCCTACAAATCACAGCTCAATATGCCATACTGACCAGAAATGACAGATTGCTCCACTAACATTATGGAGGAAAAAGTCAAAGGAGGAACACAAATCACAACTTGCGCTATTTGACTTCTTAGTAAATCTGCATTTGGATTTAATTTAAATTAACTTCAAGTATGATTGCTCTCATCTATATCTAAATATAATATCTAATATTTTCTAACACTTAAGCTACAACCACAAAACTAAACTGACTAAAATTGTGATCTTGCTATGCAAAAGTAACTATCCCCGGTTATTTCACTGGGTACACATTTTAATTATGTCGCATGGATTACCAATATGGTGAGAAGAGTCTTTGTTTCATTCCAAAGGGCAGTGAAACATTAAAAATCAATCTCTTTCCATTACCCACAGATACCTGTATTGACTGCCTCACAGCGTCTAAGCATTCTCACATATGAGAAAAGACAGCAATCTGACAGAGCCTGCAAAGACAAAAGAATGACCTTTTGGGTTTAGTGTGAGGAAGGGTAAAGTGCCGCTGTGGGATGGTTCAGGGCCTCTGTGCTCCAAAGGCAATTTTCAAAAGCCCAGGACACACGTGTACACACTTTCTCCAGTGAAGCGTTTAGGAGCGCTGCCCTGGTTCAATGATCCTTCTAGGAAATTTAATTTGATTTCCTTTTTTGCTATTTTGTGTTATTAAAAGAGGGAAAAAAACGTTTAACTATCAGGTGACAAACGAACCTGTACATAACTGAATCCGCTCCTGAAATGTCAAGGGGTTTTATATCGTAGAAAACTGGTAGAGAAAGTAACAAGAGGTCAACAAAAGAAGATTCTGATGCCCATACATTTTAGAGATACATTAGATATAGTACTATTCAAAAGTTTGGGGTCAGTTCGTTTGTTTTTTTTGTTTTTAAATACTTTTATTCAGAAAGGATGCATTAAATCTATCAAAAATGACAGTAGACATTTATTATGTTACAAAATATTTCTATTTCATCAAATGTATTATGGTTTCCACAAAAAAAATATTAGGCTAAGCAGCAAGTTTTCAACATTGATTAAAAATTTCTATTACATTTCTATTTTTATCTATCTATCTATCTATCTATCTATCTATCTATCTATCTATCAAAATTGATGGGAAACTAAAGTACTAGGATAAGATATTCAGTTACAAAACAAGCCCAAATGATTCTTTTTTTCTCTGTTCTTGCACACTGGGGACCAGTAAGTATGATATTAAAATCAGTTCATAACCCTAAGTGCTAATGCTACCCAGACTAGACTATTATTATTCCGTTGGGCCCGTAATTGTATTTCAAAGATGCACCGTATCAAGTAGCATTCAAACCTTTTACATCAATTTGGATTAAATGGAAATGATAAGGTGTTCTTAGACTACAAGCCCACATGAACACGAGCAGTAAAGTGTTTTGTGTCTCCTCATGTCGCATGGCGCCTCATTACTGAGCTGCTGCCCAAGGTAAGCACTATATACGAAGCACTGGGGTCAAATCTGAGAACGGCATTATATCTCATTTCTTTAATCAAACCTTTTGATCAGATGATTAGAAATTGTTAAATGACAGAATAAGATCTAAGGCCTTGCTAGTTGGGAATAATATATCTTGATTACGTATCAGATAATATGAGCAATTATTTGAGTTCTTGGGAATGGGATTTTGTAATACTTTGTTTGATTATTGTTACATAGCAGGTAGAAGAGGCCAAACTAAATAAGCATGCCAATCTTCACTGCCCGTAGGGAATTAGACTCAGGTGCAACGTTTTCTCACAAGGCTTTAATTCAGAGCGCAAACAGGGAATTCAACATCCCTGCTTAGCACCTTTGTGCTTATGGAAGTGCCAGTACTGACTATTTATCCTCAGTATAGCCGGCTCAAAGTGTTCGCGGATTGCCGCGGGCTTGCACCTGGTTCCTTTGTGAGAAGAAATTATTCAACCTTGTCGCCTGCATTATGAATTGCCTTGCCACCTTTGCAATGTATGCATGCCAAGAGGAGCGAGAAACCTCACAAGTCCCGTTCCAGTCAAATGGCAGTCGTCTCCTCTGGTATACAGACGGCCAAAGGTCTCCCCGCAATCCTGACCCCTCATCTGTCTTAGTGGAGCTCTGGCTGCATGGGCTGCACTCCTCCATGCTATAAGCTGCCAACTGCTGTGTTTGCCTATGTTTGATAAATGAAAATGATTCCAAGTGTTGATCCCGACCAATGATGTCACTGTTTAACAGTCCTTGCTCAACCTCAACTGATCCATCTGCATCTGTGTCTCTACACATTTATGTAAAAGCGAGAGGGAGAGGGAGAGGGAGAGAGAGAGAGAGAGAGAGAGAGAGAGAGAGAGAGAGAGAGAAATCTCTCTCTCACATCTGTATACATTTTTGTAAGCAAAAGTTTTTATACTCTTATATTCTTGTGCAGAGATGCTAAAAAAGTAATCTGTAACCAATACTTCACTGAAAATTACTGATGTAGGAAAATAGTTACTAAAACTATTATACTATAAAATTATAACTTAAACTGACTAAATCATTGTAGTAATGTGAAATTTGCTTGATCAGAATAATTTGTCTCAAAGCCAGAGTGTTATTTGATGAAAAGCAGAAACCAAATGGAAAGAAAAAGAAAAGTTTGACTCTGTTTGCAAAGTTTCTGCTTTAATTTAGTAGTTAAATAATGTACCATATAAAATGTTTTTTTTTAAGTTAAGGATTCATTAAATTGATGAAATGTGACATTTATAGTGTTACAAAATATTTCTATTTCAAATAAATACTGTTTTTAACTGTCTAATCAAAGAATCCTGAAAGTATCAAGTTTGCCATAAATATATTAACCATGTTTTAAAGTTTGATAATAATAATAATGTTTCTTAAGCACCAAATCAGGATATTAGGGTGATATCTGAAGGATCATGTGACACTGAAGACTGGAGTAAAGATGCTGAAAATTAAATATATTGAAATAGAAACCAGTTGTTTTAAATTGTAATTATATTTCAAAATATGATTTTTGATCAAAAATTGCATCCTTGGTCAGCATAAGAGACTTTAAAAAACATTTATATCACTCCATTTATATCACTATGCTGTTATATTATCCTGGAACATTTTTTTTAAACTAACAACTAGTCAACTAATTAACAAACTAGTCTACACTGCTGTTTTTTTTCTCTACCACACCTTCCCCAGAACTGTCTTTAGCAACATCCCGATTGCAAACATTTAATTTACAAAAAGGGGTTATCTCTGAGATTTGCCATATGCTAATAATGACATTAAACTGTTCACCAGTGTTTACTTCTTTACGCCATTTACCCTCATATTGTTTACTTCCATATTCTAAATCCAGTAACGGAAAAAAAGATCCATGATGATCTTTAAGGTTCAGCTGAAACAAGAACAACTGATCTAGAGAACGATTGTGAGCGGATGTTTTCTGTTCTCTCTCTCCCTCTTCCTCTACAATCATGTCCCAGCGTTCCAGCTGAAATACCTGACAGTCCTGCCATTGGCAGGAGTGACTCTAAGTGATCCGCAGACTTTTAAAAGCTGATATTTGTGGAGGCATCGCCACTAAAACTAGTGTCAGGCCCAGGGGAATGTTGGAGGAAGGGGTAATGGTTTCACTAATCTTGAACATGCTAGACATCCCATTAAAGTTGTAGGGACAAGATGTCAAGGGAACAATCAGTGACCACTTAGAGCCACACAAAGCAGGTGTCAGGGTTCTTTCACATGTAGAAATGAGAATATCTCTTCAGGATATCCACTGGCGTCTACGAAAAAAAGCTGTGTGGTCAAACTGGGTGTCAACCACAGGTAAAGGCTTGACATTTGGAAGTGTGGCAGATAGGCAACACTCTTCTGCAGGCAAAAGTACTTTTGTCATTTGGTATATGTGAGTGTGCTGCCATGATGCTGATGGGGTGAGTCCTATTAAAAGACTCTTTGGAAAAGGGATTCAATGCACCATTGCTTTTGATGCATGATTTAGAAACGGATCAAAATCAGAGACGTTTTAAACGATGCTCTACTTAGTCCAGTCAATGAGTCTGTCGAAATGTAGCCTCAATTATCTGTCCACTCGATTCAAAAATGGTCTTTGTGTTAAACAGGCAATACCTGGGTGCCACCGATAAGCATTCACTGTCACCTGACAGCAGTTTATTAGGGTTTGACAGCATACAACCTTTTGGATTAATTCACACTCAGGCTGTCATACCGATACACACTAGGTGTGTAAGTGTGTGTGTGTGTGTGTGTGTGTATGTTTGTGTAAAGTAACCTGTTCACATGTCTGACTGAAACAAATCAAAACCTAGCAGGAGATCCCATTCATAGTGTTCAATTTCAGTTTGTGAACACAGTGGTGCTTCACATTTACAAGCAGCAATCGACACACTTTGAGCTTTCATAAAATCGCATGGTCAGCATATTCACAAGGACTGCTTACATAAAAAAAAAAGACCACATGTTTTGATGTAATAAGATATTCTTTTTTAAGCTGAGCCTGTGGCCTGTTTTAATCCTGCATTTCAAGTATGGAAGAGATAAAAACATTATTATTTTCAGGGTGGAGAGCTTTTGTTATTTTCTTCGAGGGCACTTACTTTCGAAGAATTTGTTTACCATGAACAGAGATGTTGTGCTCAAGGACAATAATTAGACATTTCACAACCCCCTTAAGACTAGTAGGAGAACATCCCACAGAGCATTTCTGCAAGCAAGCAGTAAATATACAGCTGAAAGAAAGAAAGAAAGAAAGAAAGAAAGAAAGAAAGAAAGAAAGAAAGAAAGAAAGAAAGAAAGAAAGAAAGAAAGAAAGAAAGAAAGAAAGAAAGAAAGAAAGAAAGAAAGAAAGATCCCTAGTAGCTAAAACATTGCACATAATTTACACATAAATCACACATAAATTAATTTTTATACATTTGGATTTGGATACATGTTTAGATATTATCAATGGCTACTTTTTTGTCTTTATCTGTTTTTTGTTCAATTGTTTTGTTGTTGTTGCTTGAAACATTTAAATAATAATGCAATAACTGACACTTTAAATCAGTCAAACCTATAAAGACCTTTGTAACCCCAAACTACATATAAAAGCCTGATCAGTGGCATACAAGTAATCAATGCAGCTACTTAATTCTTTGCTACACATTAAGCGTGAACTTCCCCTTTAAATAACGACACTCTGCCCTCTATGTGTATGACGCTGCTCCCATTAAGTGCTGCTAGAAGTGAATGAATTGATTCAGCATTTTGACACCTCTGTAAGGATGCATTAAACTCGGCAAAGCGGTTTAATAAAGGATGTACTAATCTCGTGAATTAGCGAATTCTACTATACCAATATTTTTTAATTGGCTGTTAAAGTTTATATGGGAATATAAATCCTGATCCTTAAACAATGCATTGGCGCAAAATCGCACACCTTTTGGACAAATCTCGCAACATGATTTATCAACTGCCACAAATACTGATTTTGTGCACTTTATTTACTGTACCAATATTTTAAATTGGCCTTTGAACTTAGCTTTATTGCACGGCAAAAAAAAAAAAAAAGCGTTACCTTGCCAAAGCACTGACAGAGCCTATTTATCTAATGGCGTTGAAGAGCGCTCCAAATGCAAACTTTGCATGCAACAATCAGGCAGCAATTGACAGCGCTCTGATCCAATGGCATACAGGCATCGTCAGATTGATAGTACTCTAGCCCAATGATGTTGGGGGATCCAGTGGGGGCGACCACTCTTTATCACAACCCTGCTAAAATGTAGTGCCAGTACGTGCGCTCATTGGTGCGCCTTCAGCTGGTGGCACCCTAGGCGACCGCCTAGCATGCCTATGCCTAGAAACGGTACTGTTCACGCAAAGAAAGGTGTAACTTTGATTCTCGCTGTAGTATTGTTGCTGCCGCCGCCATGACGTGGAGAAGCTGTGTGTTTTGTTATGAAAGCAAAACTACTTTGTTTGGTCTTCCAAAAGAGGACACAACTAGAAATCAGTGGTTATGTTGTATTTACAACACTGTTCCAGAACAGTTCAACCCAAATATTCAGATGTCAGCAACGCATTTTACAGAGGACGAGTACTGTTTCCTGGGAGAGTAGCCTACAATGCCGGTGTTCTGACAAATAATACTGACTCACAGCCTGCAAGTACGCTTTCATATTTAAAGGATTTGCCACTGATGATTCAAACTTGATTTTTGAGCAGTGTAGAGTAGCGCTTGTTGTTTGTCGTTTCTCCGATCACAAATGCAGACATGGTTTTATATTTACGTGGCTCGATACGCAACGCAATGTGTAAAAAGACAGTATAAGTCATTATAATCAGTACTTATGTCCCACTGGATGCAACAAATGCCTCGTTTATAATGGGTTTTATTGGTTTCGTCTCATCGTGCCGGGACAGGCATCATATGGTAAGGGGCGTAACATTTCCGTCACACGCCTGAGGTATTCGGCCAATCACAACGCACTGGATAGCTGGCCAATCAGCGTACACCTCGCTTTTCAGAACGATGAGCTTTGTAAAAATCGACGCGTTTCAGAAAGGCGGGGCATAGAGGAGAAACAATAATGTACAGTATGTGGAAAATAATGTGTTTTTGAACCTTAAACCACATAAACACATTTCATTACACCAAATACACAAAATAATGTTCTTTTTAGTCATATGACCCCTTTAATTCATGAATCAGACTGAATTGGTTCTGCTTTGCTTACTGATTCAATGATTCAGTCACAATGGTTAATAGCTCACTGTTTATCACAAAATCTTCATATGACTTTGAAAGACTTAGAATATAGTCATATGGACCAATTTTATGATAACTTTATGGTGCTGTTTTGTTAAGCCACAGTCTTCATTCTATTTCATTGTATCTAAAAAAAGTGGCCAGGATATTCTTCAGAAATTCACATTTTGTGCTTCACAAATGACAGAAAGCCAAACCGGTTTGGATCAACATGAGGGTGAGTAAATAATGACAGAATTTTCATTATTGAGTGAAAGTGCTGTGTAATTAGATTTGCTTGTGGTTCTAATACTTCAAATGCAACAGAAATCCACCAAACTCAGCAGCTCAGCATGAGGGGTTAAGGACTTGGCTTTAAGACAAAGCCTAACCCTTCAGCTAGAGGCCGCTAGCTTCAAACAGCTCCAGAAGTAAGGAGGTTACTTTAGTGGTGAGGTAAAACTAGCTCCTCTTATTATATTGGACAGGGACTGGTTTAAAGTCGTGCTAGCTTAGGTGCTGGAGTGATAGATTTGTCTCTGTGCATTAGATTCAGTTGGGTTCTTCAGTTTGGAGCACACTGACACATGATGACAGTGTGGAGGTCAAGCACCATCTCCAGTGTTTCCTGTATCTCACTGGGTGAAAATCATAGTTTAGACTCAATGTACACAAACATATACTGTATCCACATGCACTACACACACACACAACATGCCCAGTTTTTGCTAGTCTGTCTCGGATATGATCTTAGTTACTGCAAACTAATACACAAACTTAAAAAGACTTTTTACTTTTAGTTTTTTAGTGTAATTCATGTATTAATGATGTCCAACGGTGAACATTTATGCATCATTTTTGAAACATCTGAAATATCATTGTCTGCCACATTTTGATTGTGGTGGAAATGACATTTAAAAATATTTGATTGAAATGTTTCCTCTTTCTAAGGCTAATTTTATTGGAAGTGTTTTATATCCTAAAAACACAAAATGTTATAATATTTCCATATCGGAATAATTTGACAAAATTACACCTTGGTTTCAATTCTTTTCACTAGAGATATTTACCTTTTTATCTCAAGTAAACTCAGCACAGGTACATTTGTCTCTTTGGTAACTAAGTTTACTTTATTAGGGTCAAAATTAAATAATGTTCACATAATAAATATTAAAATGGTTTATGTTTACTTCACTCACTGTTTAGATTATCATTGTTTTAAAACATAAAATCTGTTAGTTTTAATAAAAATCAACCCCTGCTGTGACATACAAATGCCCGAAGCTTAAGAAACATGCTTCATTCCACAATATAACAAATCACCAGTAATTTAGATTAAGATTAAAGATGTCATTTAGAAGAGTGCAAATTAAGAATGATGTGAATATGCAAATGACAGTGAATATGCAAATGTGAATATGCTAATAACACTGACTAAACAAAGAGCTGAAAACATTAACTACACTCTCACATACAAAATAACTAAAATGAACCAAAATAACTCACTCTATAATGCAACTGTCTAAACAGTACAGAGAAAAGTATGGTTGATTTCCTCCTTGTAAGATACAAAAGGATATTATCAAAATAGTGTTATGTTAGTAGTTTTTATTCTATATATTTTCAGTTTTCATTTTAGTTTAAGTTCTAGTAATTTTCTATGTGCTTTTGACATTTTATTTTGTTTTCTTTTATAATCTGACTTAATTTTTAAAACTATAAAAATTGTATTAACTGAAAATAAAATCAGTTTCCATTTAATATTTATATTTTATTTTAAGCTTTATTTCAATAACCAAAAATTATTTTAATAGTTTTAGTTAATGATACGACCAGTTTTTTTTTGTTTTGTTTTTTATTGTTTTGCCAGTTTATGCTGGCAATATTCCTTGAGGTGAGCTTTTTTATGAAAGTAAATTCCTCTATATAGGCATATAAGTCTTGGCTACAAAAAACTGTTGGCATTTTCATACAGTTCATTTAATAGCAGGGCATGCTGTCACAAAATAAAAATAACCTGCATTTAGCTAAATTTAACAGATTGTAATTGTACTTTGGACATACTGAGACAAAGCCCTTGTGACAACCTTCCTGTGTGACAACTAGCCCTTGTCCCCCAATAGTAAGATTATATAGAGCAAACCATTAGAACATGGTAAAGCTATGGCCTATACACCTGCCACGGCACCTGCCCCCCCATGCACAGGCCCCGCAGAATGAATAAACATCTCCTAAAGACTGTGAGTTCTCAGGACGCTGAATGACAGGGGTTCGGATCTTATCTGGGCATCAGGACGGCTATGTATTCAGAGCCCCAGCCCCCCCAGCCCTGAGCTAAGCTCATTATGTAAAACACAGCACGGCATGAGGGCCACATCCTGGTGACTAAACCCACATTGACGATGCACTTCATGTTTTGAAACATCTATTTTAAGCTGACTCTGTCTGCAGCTCTGCTCAGAGGACAGACGTCAGGCGCAGAAATCTCCGGTGACATTGAATCACCCCTTTCCTGGCTGCTTTGTTTACGTCCCTCCACAGCACAGGTAGCCCACTTTTGTTGGACTATTTCTTTCTGGAGACGAGACATATTGCAAAAGTTGCACTTGAAGTCCTGGGGTTTTAATAAATAATACCTTATACAATATTTCTAAGCTAATAATGGACCTGAGATCCTGTGGCACACATGGTGCATCTATATTTTACTAAAGTTAAGGGAAGAGAATCACATATACGCTCCATTAAATGCACTCCAACACGGCTGAATTTCGGTTGTGCAGAAGAAACATCCTTAAAATCTTTAACTATATATATATATATTCATGGAATATTGTCCAATTAATCTAATTTGTAAAGTAATGGCCTAAATGATTAGAAACAAACTAGACATAATTTCATTGGCTGCGAGGCAACTTATCATTCCAGCATTGCATGTCTATTTCATTATAATTCAGAAGACTTGCTCGGCGCACTCGAAAGTAATTGAGGCGATATTTTAAAACTGTAGCGTTAGCAGCTTTTCTAAGAAGTTTTTAAAATGTGATGATTTGTTCATGCATGAGTATGGAGGATTTTCTCGCTTCATGCTCTTGTATCAACAAACTGATGGTACGCCTGTTTAAATTCCTGCTTAAATTTCACCCATTGATGCTAATGAATTCCAATGAATATTCCCGGGTTTATATTGAGTCAGATATGATTTCTTCTAAACTGTTTTCAGAAGTAAAGATTGACACTATGAGTTAATACTTATTAATTATTGGCACTCTGTGGATGTTTCTGCAGTGACAGGATGACCTGAGATGAATTAGCATGGTGTGTTTAACATATACCTCTTGTGTAACTCTTTCATGCTGATGCACTCTTATAAAAAAGCAGCAATCTTAATGAGATAATCTTGTTTAAAAAAGTAAAACAAAAGCCCAATATCTTGGAAATACTGGTCAAACTGACCATCAGAATCCGTCTACTCAGTAAGTTTTGCATGAGGGCCCAGCTGAACTTTTATCACCTTACTTGTGAGTTGTGTTTGGCCCCATCAGTAATGGCTGCGCCTCTCAGTGCTTTCCTATCTCAGATGGCTCATCATCCACGCCACGCCAAAGTGATTTGCCATTAACCTTGCCATTGTGATGGACTTCTGTGGCTAGTGGCTGAACCCCAGCAATTTTGTTTGATAGGAAAATAATGAGTGAAATCCCTGTTGTAATCTTAAACAGTGGGGGGAACATTTGCAAGATCCACAGGCTCTAAAACACTTGAATTACTTGACAGGGTACACTTCCCTGAAAGCCACCGTTTAAACCCTGTGGAATAGGAATGCCAATCCCAGTTTCCCCAAGAGGTAGGCAGCTAATTTTCCTCTCAGCACAATTATATAAGTCAATTGCGCGAAAACGAACAGGCAGGAAAAGAATGAACTGTGTTCTGTTGGGTTCACTTATAGCATTACAAAATCGACTTAGACAAAAGCCCCCCAAAAACTTCTATGGAGGAAACTTCTACTGTACTTTTAAGTCGCAAAGTACCATGACAGGAACAAAACAGACATTTGTATTTTATTTTTATTTTATTTTTATTTATGGAACCTGGGGCCTCATTTATAAAATACTGCGTAGAAAGAATCCTAAATTTGATTTTACGATAATTTCTCAAAGTGCGTACGTGTGATTCATAGAACGAACGTACGCACAGAAAACGTGCATACGCCTCTCTTTTAGATGTGAAATCTATAAATTGCAATGATCTTGAAATCCTGAACAGTTTCAGATTTCCACCCTGTAAACAATGTCTAATTAGTGTCCTTGACTTATAAAAGAGCACCTGACAATGTCCAAATCTTTTACAAGCGGCAAGAATGGCTTATATTTCCAAAAACCTGCAGTACTCGGGCAAACAAAAGTGCGTACGTCTGCTCAGACCCTGACGTGGTGCTAAGCTCTTTTCCACGTCAAAGACCGTTTTTATACATATGAACTTTGCCGTGGATTTTTGCGTGCACACACTCTACGATCAAATCTGTGCGTACGCAGGTTTTATAAATGAGGCCCCTGGTGTGAATTTTTTGTTGGCTAAAAGATCAGCAACAACAACAAAAAAGACCAAAAACTATATATTTTTGTATTTTTACTATTAAGGATTGTCCAGTTGTCCACACTTAAAAGGCCTCTTTGTAGTCATAAAGCATTTAATGAGTTCACTAGATGATCCAGAGCTTCAAACTAACTGGTGATATAACTGGTAAACCTCATTTACACAGAAGCTGTCTAGCAGTCGTCTCTACCATCAAAAATTCATAATGTTCTCAAGAAGAATCATGTTTAATCATTATGTTCAATTTTCTTCATTTGATATATTGAATGATATAGCTGAAACAAACGGTTTATACCAAATTCATACAGAACAGAAACATATCACTGAAGCAAAACTTCAACTATTAGTACTGTTAGGTGGGTAACTTGGATTATTACCATAATATTTCAGTCAGTATTTTACTAAACATTGATTTGGACTTGAATAGTCCTTCTGCTATCTTAGATGATTTGCTAGGAACAGTAAAAATAATGATATATTACATATTTGAACAGCTTTTCCCTTTCAAATATTTTTTCTTTAAAGGATCTCTTTAAAAAAAAGTTGCAGTACCTTTCTTCACTTCTCATTTGACAGCACACAGACAAAATAAAAATTGCAGTTATTTTCACAGTTTACTCTTGTTGTTTTGTCCAAGAAATTGCTTTGCAGTAAACTCTAAAATTGTGTTCTAGGAAGACCGATATTGAGTCCAGGTTTTTAGCTTTCTCACAAACAACTTGTTTGCTCTGAATAAATCACAGAATTTGTTCAAGGCCTGACTAGTTAAAACTATTTTTTAGGGCTTAAGTTTGCCAGTTCGGTTGATTGCACTGATGAGTTTTCACCAGTGGCCACAATTTAACACATTATATCATCTAAATGAATTTACTTTAATTTGCACTCTGCCAACATCACATTTAAATTGTGCTCTAAAGTTAGGCCTCTGTGCAGGGTATGGCTGTGTGAAGCGTGTAACTAATGTTCCATGAAAACCACATCGTCTGAGCTTCCCTCACAATGCAACTTCCTCTGGTTATTTAAATCCGTCAGTGAGTCCTTAGCTGTCAGTCATGTAGGTCATGAAGGAGCAGAATGTCTCTTCTCTAACCTGCCAAGCAAACTAGATAAAGCCAAATGTTTCTGATAAAACCAGAATATTTAGTCTCAAAATATTTCAAAAAGGTGGTTTGAATGGTTATTTTTTTTCAGCTGTACTTTTGCAGGTGTGTACATCTTGCTGGTTTTATATCCTCTCGTAAGTCCAATTAAACTGGTAAAGCCTGTAAATTTGCAAAGCAAGGCATTTGGAAAGCTTCAAAAAAATAATTGGATGCCTTTAAAAAGACAAAACTAAATATAAACTCACTTTGGCAATTAAGATTCTCCTTTTCTCTTATTTTAAAAGTTTATTTAGTCATCTACCCGTTCGTTCTTACAATTTCTGACAGCCGCATCAATAATGGGAGCATTTGTGCTCGGAGATCTCTTGCAGAAATGCATCCATTGCTTTTGGTTGTATTGCACAGGCTGTTTTTGTACGCCGAAGAGCCTCAGCCCACCTTGGTCCTCTGGGAGCCAGTCCTGTTTGCTGTGTCTCTGATGTAAATGTCAGGCTCTATGTACATATGTTGCTCTGTTGTATTGAGCATGAATAGCCTCGGGGGACGTTATGTCACTATCGATCTGCAGATATTTTCTTCAAACTGATGTCCTATTCTTTCTGAATGCAGTTTCAACACAGTTTCAGCACTCTTGTCGGAGGTGCTCACAAGGTGGGGCCAGAAAGAATGGTCTAGAAACCTGGGCATAGTTAAAGAAAAAAGAACTAGCAGGAGCCCAGACCCACTTTGGGGGCTCGGTCACTTCTAAGGTGGCTGAATAATGACTTAAAATAAGACAAAACAAGCTGTAAAATTAACTAAAACAGCTAAAAACTAAGACATAAAATTACATCATTTTGTGAATTCAATATGGATGAATGGATGCATATATATATTAACTATTTTAATAAATATTGCCACTCCTTGTTTCTGTACAAAAAAAAAATCAAATCAGCTTTATCACTGCTCTCCCCACCAACATCAGCAGGAAAGTAAAACAATGATATCGATCTAATGGGAAGCATTCCTATAGAGACTTCTCAGGACCTTTAGCAAGTTCTGTTCAGGACCCCTTCTTCTGATGTTACAAATTGATTTGTCAGTGAGGGGAAGTTTACAAAAAACCACTGGCATAAACTTTGTTAAAGTTTTTTTTTTTTTTCTTATGTAAGCTAAAAGTAACCATTTTAAACAGACAGGCCTCTTGTGTATATCCTGGGTGTTCCCAAACTCCAGCAGTCACTCACTGCATACAGAAAGCACTGGCTCTCTAAAGAGAAATGCACATTAAACTTAAAATGATCTCATTCCAACTGAGAATTTAGAGAACATTTAAATTGGCTCCCATTATCAGAGTGACTCATTTCTTGTCATCACCAGAATTCTCTCCATAGTGTCAACCCAAACTGGCTGTCTAAATGTACATGGTCCCATTTAAATGGATAGTGATTTATATTAAATTATATATATTTTTTTGGTTTGTTTTTGTTTTTTTTGAACAGATAAGATTGTATTTTTTAATAATGAGAATGTCTACATTGGTAATACTATCTGCTATCTATAAGAATTATGTGTGAGATACCCTTCACAGGTAATGCACTGATATATTCAAACATTCATATGAGTTGGTCCTTGACAAGTTATTAAAGATAAGGACTATGAGGAGTCCCTCAGGATTCTAGTGTCATCCTTTATATTAATGATTTCCTGGAGAGAGAAACTTGTTCTGCACAGAAATCATCTTGCCAAAACTATGCTTTGTTTGATAGACATCCTCTTTGCTCCAAAGAGTTTGCATTTGTCATCCTTCAGCAGCACAGGTAATGATCAGACTGCATGATAATCATATCCACTGTCACTCCAAAAAGTATGACATATTATACATTACTCCATTTTTCTTTCACATGAGACACTTTTTCCCATTGACAATAGACTGTGATTGCATGCCCCCCCCCCTGAAGGATGGATATTGAGCTGATACTTTAGCTGATACTGGTAATTATTAACTCCTGTGCTCAATCAAATATTATATTTTATTTGTTCATCAGTGGTACATAAGTCTGGTGGGTATTGTAGCTTTTGTGCCCAGATGTAACTAAACCAAGCTGCATAAAACAGCTTACACCAGACTAGTTTGCTAGTCTCCAGGTCTGACCATGTTTGCTGGTTTTCTTATGTAAGCTAAAAGTAACCATTTTAAACAGACAGGCCTCTTGTGTATATCCTGGGTGTTCCCAAACTCCAGCAGTCACTCACTGCATACAGAAAGCACTGGCTCTCTAAAGAGAAATGCACATTAAACTTAAAATGATCTCATTCCAACTGAGAATTTAGAGAACATTTAAATTGGCTCCCATTATCAGAGTGACTCATTTCTTGTCATCACCAGAATTCTCTCCATAGTGTCAACCCAAACTGGCTGTCTAAATGTACATGGTCCCATTTAAATGGATAGTGATTTATATTAAATTATATATATTTTTTTGGTTTGTTTTTGTTTTTTTTGAACAGATAAGATTGTATTTTTTAATAATGAGAATGTCTACATTGGTAATACTATCTGCTATCTATAAGAATTATGTGTGAGATACCCTTCACAGGTAATGCACTGATATATTCAAACATTCATATGAGTTGGTCCTTGACAAGTTATTAAAGATAAGGACTATGAGGAGTCCCTCAGGATTCTAGTGTCATCCTTTATATTAATGATTTCCTGGAGAGAGAAACTTGTTCTGCACAGAAATCATCTTGCCAAAACTATGCTTTGTTTGATAGACATCCTCTTTGCTCCAAAGAGTTTGCATTTGTCATCCTTCAGCAGCACAGGTAATGATCAGACTGCATGATAATCATATCCACTGTCACTCCAAAAAGTATGACATATTATACATTACTCCATTTTTCTTTCACATGAGACACTTTTTCCCATTGACAATAGACTGTGATTGCATGCCCCCCCCCCTGAAGGATGGATATTGAGCTGATACTTTAGCTGATACTGGTAATTATTAACTCCTGTGCTCAATCAAATATTATATTTTATTTGTTCATCAGTGGTACATAAGTCTGGTGGGTATTGTAGCTTTTGTGCCCAGATGTAACTAAACCAAGCTGCATAAAACAGCTTACACCAGACTAGTTTGCTAGTCTCCAGGTCTGACCATGTTTGCTGGTTTTAGAGTCCTCTGACAGGTAGTACTAGTTTGGTACAGATGTTACAATGTTCTGCCAGTAGGTGGCAAAATTTAAAGTGTGCATCTAATGGACACTTTAATATCTCATGATGCCATGAGAGAGGATTTGTGAAAGAAAGCAACTGACACCGTAAGTCACATGACAATGACAACATGATGAATGTAGTAACTCCAGATTACATTTATACTACAAACATTCATACTATATACTGTAGAATGCTTTTTTTGTTGTTGTTTTTTATTGTTGCGAGGTAAATACTTCCAAAAGAAGTAACCTACTCAGCGAGCATGCAATTTTGGACACAGTCAATGACTGTTCTTATAAGTGATTCACTAAATCTTTCATTCAACTGATTTGTTAAAAACATTGATTGATTAAGCAATGAAACAAATGAATGTTCTTAAAGAGGTCCTATTATGCTCTTTTACAAAGTCTTGATTTTGTTTTGGGGGTGTATTAGAACATGCTCTCATGCTTGGTGGTTCGAAAACTCTATTAGATCCAGGTTTGATGAAGGCCTGCCTTTTTTTTCAGACCCTGAGAATATTGAACAAGAGGATCGCACAGAACCTTTGCATGCACAGATATTGCAAGACATATTAGAGTGGTAACGTTATTGTTTTTTTGGCTAAATCACATTTTAGATACGATGTCAACAACCACTTAATGCTCAGGAACAGAGCAACAGGAACAGAGTTAAAAATAAATTGCAACCACTGTTTCCTGAAGTCGTCCACTTTAGGAAGGCCAAACAAAGACGTTTGGGCACAGGGGTGAAAAAAAACTGTGTTTCTTTGACATGGCGAAAACTTGAGGCTACAGCAGCTCTTCTTCTTTGTTTTCTCTGATGCACTAACTCTGCAGCAGCACTTCTTCGTCCTCGTCTTGTCTGATGCACTCAACCAAGCGGTCTAACTACGACCTCGCCTCTCCCCACCGCCCAACCATTTGAATTTCTGTAGGCGGGAATTATTTTAATGATATTCTAATGGGCCAATTTGTGACATCCAAACAAGCCATTCGTTGTAGTTCTTGAAAATATTTTTTTTTTTTACGAAACATCTCTCTTTGGAGTGGACTTTGAGATTTGTAACTTTGTAGATTTTTTATGCCCAAACATACACACTACACACTGACTAAAATTCAAAAAGTGAAAAAGCATAATAGGACCCCATTAAGGGTGAGTGAAGGAATATTTAATTCTGCTGATTCATTCAGAACACTGATTCTTTCAGGAACAAAAAAGAATTTGCTTGAAAGTGAGTCACTAAATCTTTCATTAGGAACAAAGCAAATGACTGTCCTTAAGAGTGAATCATGCAATCTTTCAAACCAGTGAATGTATTTGGCGAGTCACTGATTAACTTACTCAACTGGATCTTTCAAAAACCCCTGATTAATTCAGTATCAAATCACCTTATATATAAAACTTATATACTTGGCATTAACAAAAAATAATTAAAAAAATAATTAAAACATTAAGACATAAGATTAAAAATGATTGCACAACCACCCAGAAAGCTGCAATATCAACTGAGAATGTAAAATCCATTAAACAAAAGAAGACATTATATATATATATATATATATATATATATATATATGTGTGTGTGTGTGTGTGTGTGTGTGTGTGTGTATTTAATGCGCTGGTGATTGTGTTATAATCCTTCTGCTAGCTGTTTTTGCAGTGTTTGCTGGGACCTGTGTGTTTCTGTCCTTTTTCTAGGATAGGTCCTCGATGAGCACCCCTTCTGCTGGGTTCAGAAACCGGGTGCTTGACTTGCAGTGTTTATTTCACTTGTCGATATATGTCCAGATGGTACGATAAGCCGGGTTTCGGCTTCATACTTCTTGGATTATGCGGCCAGGTCACAGGCTTCTGCGGGAGCCTTCTTGATCATTAGGCCCTCGGCACGGCACTGCAAAGATTTCCTGGACGTCCGGGCTGGGCTTATGCTTTCAGGCTGCCCTGTCTGGTCTACCGTATCTAGGTCGCCCTGAGGGGTCTCCTGATCACCAGGATATCCCCTCTTGCTGAGGCATCGAGCGGGAAGTATAGGTGGCATTTGCGAGAACCTTCTTGTGTAATGCTGTCTCAGGCAGTGCTCCCCTCACCTTGGAGGGTTGTATTTGAGCTTGCCTCTCCCGTTTGGCTCAGTACTTCCGGGTATCTGTGAGCAGATGCTGGGAAAACTCTTGAATCCATACTATGGTAAGTGCACACGTATAAGCTTTGCGCACTTTCTAAAAATCCACTTAAGTGGTAAGTGTGCACGTTATGCTTTGCCCACTTTCTAAAATCCACATAAGTGGTAAGTGTGCATGTTATGCTTTGCCCACTTTTCTGAAATCCTGTATGGTAAGGGTTAGGCGTTATTAGCCTCGTTCCCTTTCTCTGAGTTGGTTTAGACCCCGGTACCTTGGGTTCCACTCAACTAAGTGTGTCTCTGTCGACACACGCTGGAAGTATCGCTCCCCTCACCATTGAGGGTTATTGTGAGCATGGTGCTTTCTTTCGAGTGTTTAATTCTCTCTGAGTTTAATTCTCTCTGAGGAGATGGATTCCTCGCTCCATGGGTGGTTCTCGTGGTAGTGCTTTTATAAAAGGGTTACCTATGAGCACGCTACTCCTTCTGAACTCGGAGTTCTCCTCTCACGTGAGAATTAAGTTCTCTGTTTTTCTCAGAGCACCTGCAACCAACAGCATCAGGCTAACTAGGCCCTTCCTCTGCCTCTCTGATGCGCTGAGTTTTTTGGCTAGCTTGCAGTACACTTACCCTTCTGATTCTAACAATCGCGCTGTTGGTTGAGCACCCCCTCTCGCTGAGAGCTGGGGTTGTGCTCCCTCAGCTAAAGTTAATTACTGCTAGCCGTTCCAGCATTGGAACATGCTGTAGGTCGAGCCCCCTTCTCGACTGAGAACTGGGTGTGTTGCTCCCACAGCTAAGTAAATTATTGCTAGCTGTTCCAGCTTTGGAACATGCTGCAGGTCAAGCCTCCTCTCGTTTGAGAACTGGGGGTGTTGCTCCCTCAGCTAAATAACTGCTAGCTATTCCACCATTGGAACAGGCTGTAGGTCGAGCTCCCACTCGATTGAGAGCTGGAAGTTTGCTCCCTCAGCTACAGATTTACTGCTAGCCACTCCAGCATTATAGCCTTAGATCGAGTAGATGACTTCTCAAACATAGCGTTTTGGGATGCACCATTTCCATCTATGGGCTGCTCTTTCAGAGCGCCACGAGAACCCCTTAGAATGGTATTTTTTAAATACATGTTATGGTAAGTGTGCACGTGAAGTCTTTGTACACTTTCTAAAATCCACACTGTGGTAAGTTCGCACGCTAGTACTCTGCGTTCTTTTCTAAAATCCTGTATGGTAAGAGCTACGCGCAGCAGCCTCGTGCTCTTTCTGAGTGGTTTAAAACCCCGGTTCCGCCTTGGGCACCACTCCACCTATGTATCCTCTGGATACCTACTTTAACAGGGTCTTGCTACTTGAGACAGTTCAAGACAGGGTCTTGTCTGTTGAGACAGTTCCTTTAGCATATGCAGAGCGTGCGGTAGCCCCTGTGTGACAGGCCAAGACTTAGTATGATTCTAAGTTCTTGGTCGTATTTCCTTAAAGGAATCTATTCCTGATTCCAAGCCTTGAGCTCTACCCCGGGCCCAGGAGTTCTGGCCCTAACAGGTACGTTTTTTTGGGGTATGTAGCCTAGGCCTTTGGTCGTAGGGAATAATGTCACTGACAGCCGTCTAAAGTCCCAAGGGCAACTCCCATGGCAATATGGTAGAGTTGGTACTTAGTGCTTGCCATGGTTTCTGGCATGCACTCCCCTCAGCATGGTGGCGTGGGTATACCGTTCCACATAGCGACCCCTAGAGGACGCAGTTTGAAGTTCCCATGAAAGGAAACGTCTCAGGTTACTTATGTAACCATGGTTCCCTGAGTAGGGAACGAGACACTGCGTCCTCTAGGTTTCTTGCCATGCTTAGGACACAAGCTTCAGATGAAGAAGTGGATGATGTGTTCTCCCAGTGCCTATTTATACTATAGTCACACCGGTAGTGACGGCATGGCTGTCGCTGGCCAATGTGCTGTTGGTGTTTTTTTCAATGTATGCTTCAGACACGGGTCACGACGAGGCGTTCCCCCCCATAGCAACCCCTAGAGGACACAGTGTCTCGTTCCCTACTCAGGGAACCATGGTTACATAAGTAACCTGAGACGTTTCCTTTCATGGGAACTTCAAACTGCGTCCTCTAGGTTTCTTGCCATGCTTAGGACACAAGCTTCAGATGAAGAAGTGGATGATGTGTTCTCCCAGTGCCTATTTATACTATAGTCACACCGGTAGTGACGGCATGGCTGTCGCTGGCCAATGTGCTGTTGGTGTTTTTTTCAATGTATGCTTCAGACACGGGTCACGACGAGGCGTTCCCCCCCATAGCAACCCCTAGAGGACACAGTGTCTCGTTCCCTACTCAGGAAACCATGGTTACATGAGACGTTTTCCTTTCTCTTTGGAGTGTTACAAGCTGTTTGTGAATAGATAAGATCCCTATTCTTTATAAAAGTTAAGACTCGTCCACGCCCTCCTTAAACACCTCGTTCAAACATGCCTCCACATGTCTACGTCACTGTGTGGGAGGATTTGCATAACACTGCCCAAATGTATAC
This sequence comes from Sinocyclocheilus grahami, assembly GCF_001515645.1. Taxonomy (NCBI): domain Eukaryota; kingdom Metazoa; phylum Chordata; class Actinopteri; order Cypriniformes; family Cyprinidae; genus Sinocyclocheilus; species Sinocyclocheilus grahami. The sequence goes on from NW_015505685.1 coordinate 238,264, forward strand.
GCAAAGAAAGAAGGCCAAAGAAAGAAGACATAACTTTGATTCTCGCTGTAGTGTTGTTGCCGCCATGTCGTGGAGATGCTGTGTGTTTCGTTGTGAAAGCAAAACTACTTTGTTTGGTCTTCCAAAAGAGGACACAACTAGAAATCAGTGGTTAAGTTGTATTTACAACACTGTTCCAGAACAGTTCAAACAAAATATTCAGATGTGTGCAATGCATTTTACGGCGGACGAGGACTGTTTCCTGGGAGAGGAGCCTACAATGCCAGTGTTCCGGTGAATTCAGTTATCGTTTCCCCTTCAGCGAGCATGATACTGACAAATAATGCTGACTCACAGACTGTAAGTACATTTTCATATTTAAAGGATTTGCCACTGACGATTCAAACGCGAGTTTTGAGCAGTGTAGAGAGGCGCTTGTTGTTTGTCGTTCCTCCGATCACAAATGCAGACATGGTTTTATGTTTACACGGCGCGATACGCAACGCAACACGTAAAAAGACAGTATAAGTCATTATAATCAGTAATTATGTCCCCGCTGGATGGAAAAAATGCCTAGTTTATAAAGGGTTTTATTGGTTTTGTCTCGTCGCGCCGGGACACGGCATCACAGTATGGTAAGGGGCATAACATTTCTGTTACATGCTTGAGGTATTCGGCCAATCACAACGCACTAGATAGCTGGCCAATCAGAGCACACCTCGCTTTTCAGAACGATGAGCTTTGTAAAAATCGATGAGTTTCAGAAAGGCGGGGCATAGAGGAGAAATAATAATGTACAGTATGTGGAAAATAATGTGTTTTTTTAACCTTAAACCGCATAAACACATTTAATTACACCGAATAAACAAAATAATATTATTTTTTATCAACGTCATATGACCCCTTTAAGTGACTCATAATGTTTACAAAAGCTAAATGTTACAGAATTTCATTTATTTGATCAAAATGCCCAGCAGCATTGTGACAAAGAAAAAAAAAGTCTCAAAATCTTGTTATGCTTAATTTTCATCATAATGTTATCTAGTTAACATTCGCTTTCAACTTAGTGGCTGAAGCCACTTATCCATAGAAGAAGAGGCATGCATAATTAATAGTATGATAATCATTAAAAAGATTAGGTTATTGATGCCGCTCTATACAAAATCTATAATTGCTTATTTCTTTTTCATAGAAAATGGCCTGAGAAGTTAACACCCTTTCTTGATTATCCCCTTTGATGAGTTCTCAAGACTAAGTGCCAGGTGCTGTACCATATCCAGACAAGCTGCAGTTTCCCTGCCAACAGTGGGCAAGAGAATAATTAACTCTGCGTCCCAATTAGAGAGACACAATCCTGGGAGAGCATTGAAAGACGTGAACCAAATAAGGTAGAGTATACTCAACAGGAGCCGCCCGAAAGGCCCAGATAAATACATTAGAATGAGAAGGAATCAGATAAAAGACACAGTAAAGAATATAGGGCAAGAGGGACACAAATTTAAAGCAAATGAAAAGAGGCTGATGGGATAACAGCTCTCCAGTAATGACCATTTCATTTATTTCTGCAATTACGATACGAGCTTACTTACTAAGCACTGGGCAGTAGAAACCATATTATATACTACCTAGTCTACTAAAATATAGTAAGTAAAGCAATAGGCATTATTGCACAATAAATTGTGTTTAAAAAAGTCACACTGCAGGTTTAATTACATTATAATCTGGGAAGCAAACAAGTTGTTTTGCATTTCACCCAATTTGGGCTAAAAATGTATTAGGTTTTGGCAATCGGACCTAGGGAGTTAAAAAAAAATATCACTGAAAACAGAAGGTCAAGTCGAATGCATTGCATTGTGGGAAATAGTACTGGGTATGCAGTAAATGTGTGTGTACACTGCTAATTTTGGAAAGTGCTGTAGGTCATCTACACATTCATATCTAATTATACTGTACATACTAGGGCTGAACGATTAATTGCATTTGCAATAATATCGCGATATCAAAAAACTTAGTGGCTGCGATTACACTTGGTCATGTGACACGCGAGAGTAAAGAGGTGTGTTCGACTTGAAGATCGATCGGTTTATGACATCAAAGTACGGTGAGAGAAAGCATAAAGGAGACGTCTGCTCTCTTATAGCTCTCGCAGTACTTTGATGACACACACCAATTGGTCTAAGCAGCGCTGCTTCAAGTCGAACACATCTAAGCAGTCTTCAGAGTAAGCATCAAGTTGGCACACTACAGTGTTGCCAAGTCCGCGGTTTGGGGAACCCCTCCCCTGTATTTACCGGTGGACCCCCTTCTAAATGCGATTGGGCTAGTTTTGAGTAGCAATTGGGCGGGTTTTGTTGTGAAAACCTGGCAACACTGGCACGCTACATGCGGAAATGTTTGAAAGCGTATATAATGAATATGAACGAATATATACGAACGAACAGCTAACGAATATGAGGGCCATCAGCAGAAAAAGAAAAGAAATAAAACAGTAAACAGCCAAAGGACATAACTTAGAATGGGAGATGGATCTGTTTGTGAAAGGGAAGAGAAAAGCCATAGATGAAGTCGCACAGACCCAGGCAGGTGCTGGTCATTCAAAAGCTAAATTCAAAAGCGGTCAGCAGCCATATCACCCTGCAGCCCAAGACTGGTTGCCCACTGAAGCTAAGCAGGATTGAGCCTGGTCAGTACATGGATGGGAGACCTCCTGGGAAAACTAGGTTGCTGCTGGAAGAGGTGTTAGTGAGGCCAGCAGGGGGTGCTCACCCTATGGTCTGTGCGGGTCCTAACGCCCCAGTGTAGTGACGAGGACACTATACTGACAAAAAGCACAGTCTTTCCGATGAGACGATAAACCAAGGTCCTGACTGTGGGCATCAAAAATCCCAGGATGTCCTTCGAAAAAGAGTAGGGGTGTAACCCCGGCATCCTGACCAAATTCGCCCATTGGCCTCTGACCATCATGGCCTCCTAACAATCCCCATATCTGCTGATTGGCTTCATCACTCTGTCTCCTCTCCACCAATAAGCTGGTGTGTGGTGGGCGTTCTGGTGCAATATGGCTGCCATCGCATCATCCAGGTGGATACTGCACACTGGTGGTGGTTGAGGAGATTCCCCCCTTCTATGTAAACCGCTTTGAGTGCCCAGAAAAGCGCTATATTAAATGTAAGGAATTATTATTATTATTACTAAATGCAGAAAATATGACGAGGCATATCTTGCTCTCGGCTTCACTCACTGTGTCTATACCGGACGCTACAGTTGTCGCATCGTGCCGCAACAGCTCTACACAGGACGCGACAAAGCGATCATTGCAAATCATTTTAACTTTGTGTCAGTATGTCATAAATAGAACAAGGCATCAGTTTAATGTCAGCGTTTCGTCGCGTTGCGCCGAATCCAGTGTACACAGCGTCATTGATTATAATGGGTTCTACTGTATTTTGCCAGATTTTTTATAGGTTTAAAGGGGGGCGCGACCAAAAAATTTTGAGAACATGGTCTAAAGTTAACAGACAGTGTTTAAAAAGTGCAATCCACATGTTTACATATGTTTATTACAGTGACTTTGAATGACCTAAAGTAGTGTGGTAACGCAACAGATTTGTTTATTTCTGCAATCTACTTTATATTGTGTGATTTGTTACTGACTTTCATATTAATGTTTACACCAGGCTTTTTTTATTATTAATTATTACATGCTTACAAGGTTGGAAGTTATCAGTCAATATACTGTGATTGTAGTTGTTAAATAAAATTGTCATTCATATCAATTCATGCATCACCTAATTTCATCGTAACATATAGGCCTGGCCTACAGAAAAGAACATTTATGTTTAATCTATCTAATATTGTGTTGGTCATACTATACAATGATTTATAGCTTGTCTTTGTTGAATAATACAGAACATAAAGAGCTTTAAAAAATAATTGCATATTAAATCGCAATATTGGTAAAAAAATCGCAATTAGATTATTTTCCAAAACCATTCAACCCTAGTACATACCATATACTGCATCAATAAAAAATTGTGGTTTGTTAGTATTATATTCAAACATTGCCAGTGAATACATATCCCTCTTGACAAATAATACATTGAACTTTTGGAAACACATCAGATTATTTTTAATGAAGAAATAGACAGTAGGACCAAAATAGCACACAACAAATAAAAGAGTTGAGGAAAAGGTGATTTAGCCTGATTTACAAACACCCAATTAATGCCACTGAGAGAGAAAACAAAATCAATTACAGTATGTAGTAACTAATCATCAATTATATTGGCAAAAATCTGCTTGTGAGTTATTTATTATGGTAGGCCTCTGGGGTGGCCTGTTTTAATAGGGTGAATTGTCTATTTTGATTTAGTAAGATACTTTCTCTCTTTTTTTAACTGTATAAAGGTGATGCAAAATCCAATTAACACTAAATCTCATCCTTGTGAGATATTTAATGGGGTAGAAAAACTGCATGGAACAGGATCCAATTTATTATCATTTGAGCATAAAGGAAAGATGGTTGATTGTACATTGTCATTTTTAAATATGCTCTATGTGATTCCAGTGCTTGGATGAATGTTAATGATTAATAATAGCTTGCATATTAGTTAAACCTGCTATTGATTTTTAAGAAAGAGGAATGAACTCATTTACCAAGTTAATTTGTTTAATTTGTTGCATGTTCCTGCAGCATTGCCCTCCAAGGAAGTATTAAACCCCAAAATACACTCAAAATAATGTATAAAAGTCTCTTTAAAATTAATAGAGTATGGCTTACCTGACAGCTAACAATATATTGGTTCAATCTATTACGTACGTGCCCTCAAACACCTCTTTATTTAAACAATGTTTTATGAAAATGAGTTAATAAACCTGACTACACAATCAAATGATAGCAGGAGACTACAGAAGCACAATATCACTGAGTTTGAACTTAGCCTGACACCATTTGCAGGATTCAGGCTTGTTTTGACAGATCTTTACAGTGTTCTGAAGGATTGAGGTGACAGACCTCGATTTACCTTATATTATCTGGCTCGCACCTGCAAGCAGCCGGAGTTTGGCCTTAACATCTCCGTTGTCAGCGTGTAATGTGATATAAGCTGGGCAGTTCACAGCAGAACACAAGATTGGGAAGTCCATGGCAGACAGGAAGTCAATATCTAAACAGCAGTCAAGCTAGGATCAGCCGCAAAAGGACCGACTTGGAATAAGAAAAAATTAGAAGGCAAAATGGAGGGCATAAGAAGGAAAAATAAGAATTCCAACAAGGTATTTTCACTCTGATTAAATGTTAATTGCAAATAATGCTATGTTAGGTCCTCAACAAATCATGCTGTTGTTTTCTATTCTTATTCAGCTCATCAGCCCATTGTGATTTAGAGGAGAGCAGCACATGCTCGGACTCATTTAGATCACCTCTCATCAATGTACTGAGGCAGAAGCTCACACAGCCACCATAAATCATCAGTGAAATCAGTGGCATTTATAATTTTTTGGATTGCATCCCTGCTGATTTCCATGATAGCACAGCTGTGCTGTTTTTTGTTCTTTTTGATTATGTTTTTGGGCTGGGCGAAAAAGAAAAAAAACAAACAATCGATTCAGACCACTGCTGGACCATTGGAAAAGTCGTTTCTCTTTAGACAGCCCTCATACTGAACAACCTGAAAACACAGAAAATTGACCCAGCAAGTTAATTCAAATGACTCCAATTTAGCCAACTCTTTGAAATGTTTTGCGTGTTCAGATAGGCTGTCGATTTATTAGTGGTGGGGATTAATTTCATCAATTCTTTCAACACATTAAATCTTTACTAAGTCATAACTAAACTAGTATAGTAACTGCCTTTGCGAATTAGTCACTGAATCATTCACTTAACCAATTAGTTCTAAAACACATTCATTGAGAAGCAAAACACTCATAAATTTGACATCTAATAATGTCAAAATAAATCTCATAATTATAATTTAGTGTTTCAAATTTGTTATGAGATTAAAAGTCAGAATTATGAGATCAAAAACAACTACGACATCAAAAATCGAAATTATGAGATACTAAGTCATTATTATCAGATAAAAATTCTAAATCATGACTTAAAATGTCACAATTTCAAATGTATCTTATCTTATATTCTATGCCATAATTATTCCTTTTTAACTTATAATCATAACTCAGTATGTCAAATTTGTCTTTTTATGTTGGAACTATGACTTTTATCTCATAATTATGATTTACCAAAGCATGATTTTTTTTTCTTATGTGAAAGAAATGGGCTTCCACAGGCTCGTATAGTGACAGTAAATTCTTAATTTGCTATATTAACTGTGTACATTAATTATTTTAATTTTCCAACAGTCAAAAGCTGATTTTTAATCTAGAAATATCAGTTTCTTTCATGTTTAGCTTCAAAACTAAAACTAATTTTCCAAAACACGTACAGGCTTCACAGCCCAAATAGGACTGCAACAGACCACAAGAAAAAAATTATGAATTAAACATACACCACCTAGAGAGCTGTAGACTAATGCAATTGAGAAAACGTCCTCTCCACCATCGACCCAGCTTGTCTAGAATTCACCTGCAGTGCATCCTCATCCTCTTCATTTAGTCAAGCCTTAGTCTATTGATATCATCATTTCTCTCACTTCACCAGAGGCTCTCCAGAATCATAATTATGACAGCACTCGGGCTCGGCCTCGGATTGTGCTACCGAATGCTGTCAGTAATAGGTCATTTAACGGGCCTCACTCGCTGTGCGCCACTGCAGCCAATCAGATGCCAGAACTGTGTCAGTCCCTGCCTCCAGGCTAAAGCTCACCTCTTCAGACTGACATTTATGGGTTTGAGACGGAGCCTGGAGGACCATCACGACTAAGACGAGTCTTAAAGATGGACTCCGTATGAGTGGGTTTTATTTAGTTCTGTCGAAGGGACCTAAAGGCTCGGAGGCAACAGCTGTTCCTGCAGCTAACTGTGACTAATGTTGCAAAGCTGTGGATGTGGAAGCGAGGAATGCAAAGCCCTATACCTTCTGTTGTGATAATCCTACAGCAATGCTACAGTACAGTGAGTGATGATTTGTGTGGTGTGGCTTGTTGTAAAGGAGCCAGCATGCAATGCATATTGATTGATGAGCTCAAATGTAAATCCACCAAACGAATGACTAATATATTCCTAAACATTTGCATGTTTTTAAATGTTTATGGAACATGTCATGTTGCAGCCTTGGTACGTGGGTTAGCATTTGACCGGATATGCCTATCTAGGTCAGTGAAGAAGCGGAGGAGTTCCCATGGCAATGTGGCCGTGTAAATTTAGTCATCGACCTGCGTCCGCCTTTCTCTCTGCCACTACCGTTGAACTCTGGCTCTCATTCGTTTGTTTTGAGGACAAAGCGTGTGTCATCATTGATGAGGTGGTGGATGTTATCAACACAGGTGTGTAGGTAATATCACAGCTGATTATTCTAAACTCAGAGGTCGTATTTGCGGATGCTGTAATGGCTCGAAAAATTCCCATTGTTCTGGACCCGTGGCCCTCAGAGATTGTGACACACAGTTGCAGTTGTGTTTCTGACCCTGCACGTTTCTGGGTCAACATACAGTTATCAGTTCTGTAGTTCTGGCATAAACGAGAGTACAGAACAGCATCCCGCAGTGCCTCGGATAGTGTAGGCGGGTCTTTTCTTACTGTGGCTAAATATCCAAGTTGAGTCATGACCTCCAAGTCTGACCCAAATGCAACAACCAACACATTAGTAAGTTCTGAAGCCGTTCGCTCTTATGTGATCCCATCATTAGAAAGCGTGACTAAATTCAATGTGGTACAACTGTGAAAGATATTACTGAGGGAAAGCGGCTGAAATTAAATCTGATACCTGTAAGGCAAAATAATCCTTTTAGTCATTTGATTTGCCTTTCTTACTTAAACTGAAAGAATATCATAGTTTCTGCAAGTAAAATGTCTTTTAAATCACATTAGAGTGGAAACAACAGAGAATCATTCATTTTTTGACACAACACAGGGTTTTTGTACAGGTTGTAACACCTGTATGGTTTCTCTGATCATTTTGGAACGGGGCAGCCAAGATTGGTTTTCTTACAAGGAGATAACATCAAGACCTTGCTGAAGGCTATGGCATGTTAAATCCAATTTACAAACTGGGGGAAGCTAATGGACTGTACAAAAAACAAAGGAAGACAATCATTTTGGGATTAGAGAGCCTCCTGTCAGATGCATAAATACGTCTATATAAATCATTCCATTCCACATCCATAAAACCAATCATGAATAGATACAAAAAAAAAAAGCTTATGAAAGCACAAAACATCAGTAGAGACACTTTATGCCAAGTTTCCACTGGCAGGTCCACAAGCTACCCGTGAGGTAACAAAGATCGGCAGGTTTTAGGATGAAAGCATACATAACACACTGGGAGATTTGAGCGGGTGCCATTGGAGGTTAAGCTGATTAAGACTGAACCGGGTCCAGCACAGGTATTAAAACAACAAACAATCAGATTTTGACAATACAATCGCATGAAAAAAGTTAACTATTTAATATTTTGGCAAATTGGTGGTGATGCCGAATTCATATTAATCTGCACGATTTGAGTCTTGTGAAAAAAAAATACAATAAAAAGTAAGTGTTAAGGTTCAGCTCTAAACCTAACCTTGAAAAACAGATCACACTAATACGCGCAAATTTAAATTCACCACTAATTTGCAAAAAGTCGAATAGTGAAAATTCAATATTGTCAAAAAGTCTAAATACGAATTACCATGAGAGCGTGTAAAATTTTTCATTCATACTGTAATGTAAGGGAAACAGGTCAATAATTTAGCTCAAAGGGAATCATTTAAGATTTTAAAGGGAACTCCACCATTAATATGTAAGGGAATTAGGACAGAATCACTGTTTTACGGCTGATCACTGAGACGGCCAGCGATTCAGTGAACGAGCCGTATGACAGCAATTCTGCAATGGATATCAATATCCAAAATATAGTGAAAACACTATTAATTAGCACATGTAACAAGATCGGCAGTTTAAGACATTAACTTGTGAGCACAAAACACAAGATACTTCTCTTTTCCATATAAATAAGGCTTTATTGGATAAATCTAAGACATATAAACTAATCTAACACACGCATTCACACACAAGTTGCAGAAAGAGAGAAAGTGAGGAAAATAATTAGTTTAAGAGAATGAAAATGTGAAATCCCAAGTTACAGCAATATGTGCCATTGTATAGATCTGAACAACCATCAATCACTTAATTAACCCTCGCACTGAATTCCTCAATGAGGTTAAAATTGAGATTAAATGCACCAGTTCAGTTACAATCTGGGGTACTTGCTTTCCTGTGTCGGGGGTTCCCTTCCTTGTCTGCTGAAAGGGGTTTCCCGAGGTTGCTGATTGGCTGGAGGTTCAGTCTTGGGAAGCCAGTGGTTGGGCGTTGGCTGGCGACGCGGAGCTGTGGTCTGCAGTTGAAGTTTTAGACAGCACTCTTCTGGAAGATGCGGCGTTAGGCAAACTTAACTCAAAACACGAAACTATCAACGAAAAAAAAATAAACTAAAGTAAAGAAATAGAAGTTTGATGAGACCAGGTGGCGTTTCTCCTCATGGTTTTGGAGGAGCTGGCGTGTAAGCCAGAGCACACTCAAAAAGCTAAAGAAGCATGATTAAAAAGCATAGCTCAAAGCTATGACTAAAAAGGTCCTTTTAGTGTCATTTAGGTGCATGGAAAGGCAGTTTCCGTGCCATTCTGTGAATGCATGAAGACCAGAGATTAAGAGGTCTTTAGGAATCTCTGAAAGTCTGTTCTTTGTCTCCTAGGTGGGGGATGTCAATTCGAAGAGCTTGTGATCACTATCACATGTTTCCATGTGACGGTCACGCTGTGCATCTCTTTTGACCATTATTCTTGATAACTTGCCCTCAAAATTGACAATCTCCTTGGAATTTCTTTTGTTTAAATGCTGTGAGCTACTCAAAGCTGCTAGTTGGTTCAGGCTTGGGGGCCAGGATCTGATTTATGACATCCTGTTGTCTTGGGCCTCTTGTGGAATGTTTTGACTCCTCGTGCCTCAACCATCTTAGATTGTCTGATTCGGTCTGATATCCTACAGTAAGGACAAAATGGGCATTGTCTTGAAAACTTACATTTCAGACATGACTTATACAGTCGTTTTAGACTGATACTTCATAGGATGGCATAGGTAAGTTATGACTATCAAATGATCACCCAAAGGAATGGGCTTCCGCATCTGCCAGTCTTTCTTGACAAAACTGATGGAGACAGCAGCTCCCTGAAATATAAATATGTATTCTGAGTACCTTAAGGGTCGATCTAATCAATAAGCCTCTGGGAGCTCACTGTCACATTAAATATGAGGCCGGAATGCTCTTGCTAAATAAATGGAAGGGAATGTCTCCGATTGGCTCAGTAGGAGTTCAGACTTCCCAGAAGGGGAGAGAACTGACAGACGGTGACCCGCTATTTCAGAGATCCTTGTCAATCACTGTTGGACAACAAATGCATCACTCTTATTAGAACAGCACCAACAAAAAGCAGTAAAATAGATTTAATCTTAAGAAGAATATTTCACCTAAAAAAAAATCTGTCATTCTCATTCTGTCATTTATTTAGTTTCAGGGTCATTAGATTCAAACCCTAACCCATATGTTTTTTGTTTGTTTGTTTTTATTGTTTCTTCCACTGAACATAAAAGTTTTGAAGTGTCTCTTTTCAAAAAGTACCACAAAATGGTCAATAAAACCATATAATGGCTGTAGCTTGAGAACAGCTCTCAAATATGGGGTTTATGGTGTAGGCTAAATGTCTATAACATCAAATGTTCTCGCATATCTCATGATCAAATGTCATGATGTCCAATCTGATGAAGATTTTAAGTAAATATTGGATACATTTCAGCTTGTTCATCACACAAAGATATTGTATGGCTTCAGAAGACTTGGAATATGCAGCCAAAGTCACACTGTCTATATTGGTCATTTTTTTAGCTTGACAGACCCCTTTTTTAGGAAGAAAAAATATTGATTCATATTTCTCCTTCTCTTCAAAAGAAGAGTCTAGAACAACATTAGGGTGAGTAAGTAATGACATACATGCTGTAGACTACCATCCAAAAATGCGGCGTTGGCATAGTTCAATGTGCAGATTTGGTGCTCATGAAGCATTTCTTATCAATATTGAAAACAGTTGTGCTGCATAATATTTTTGTGGAAATTGTGATTTAAATTTTTTCAGGATTCTTTGATGAATAGAAATGTATTTAAAATATAGGTAACACTTTATTTTAAGGACCAATTCTCACTATTAACTAGCTGCTTATTAGCATGCATATTACTAGCATTGTCACAGAGGCGAACTCCGTGATTCCCTCTTCCGACCATCAGAGGGCTCCCTCACCCGAATATTGACTCTTACACTCTCACACTACATTTCCCATCAGCCCCGTATCTGGCACTAATCACCTAGCCCAGCTATAGCCCATCAGCTGGCCTATATAAACAGTCTGTTCCTTCCAGCTCATTGTGAAGTCTTGTTTTACTGCGGTTTACATTTCTGAGCGTTTTTCTCTGTTTTGCCTGCCTGTTGTGACCCTGTCTGTACCTCGTTTATGATGCTCTGCTACCTGCCTTCTGGGTTATCCGCCTTGTCTCTGAGTTGTGATTCATTGCCACCTGCCCCGACTTCTAGCCTGTTTTCTGACAACGATTGTGTTTACCCCCCGTCACTTTGTTTGGCTGGTATTTGACCATTGCCTGTTTGACCACGATTGTAATAAAACCTGCTTATGGATCCCACTTCGAGTGACGCTTCGTTACACATCTAATCTGAACATTTTTAGTTATAGCCTATTATTTGCTCCACCGAGGCTGGTAAGATCGCATTTGTTTGTTCATTACTAACTGGCAAGGCGTTAGAGTGGATCACGGCGGTTGGTACCGCTTTCCCTTCATTTGTAATTTTCTTGCAACGGTTCTGTGAAGTCTTTGATCACCCTAAAGAGGGCAAGAACGCTGGCGATCGCCTACTAGAACTCTCTCAGGGGAGGAGGACAGCGGCTGAATATGCTCTCACTTTTCGTACTCTCGCGGCTCAGACTTCATGGGTCGATGACACGCTTAAAGTACTGTTTAGAAGAGGATTAAGCCATGAACTACAGTCTGAGCTGGCCTGCCGTGACGAGGGGAGAGATTTGAATCAATTTATCGAGCTTGCCATCCAGATTGACAACCTCATCAGATCGCGAAGACCCAACACTCGTAGCACCTACCGAGTCCCTGTACCCGCTGCCACAGATGAAACTGAACCCATGCAAGTTAATTCTTACCACCTATCAGTGGAAGAGAGAAATCGTCGACTAACCCAACGTCTCTGTTTGTACTGTGGACAGTCGGGTCATCTACGCATCTCGTGTCCCTCACGGCCGCACTCTGAGTCTCAGGCATCGGTGAGTTTTCCTGTTGATGCACTTAATCCAGATCTGTGTGTTACGGTACCTATCACTATCACTGTAAATGGCCATAAAATCACTGCCAATGCCCTATTGGATTCTGGAGCGGCTGGAAACTTTATGTCTAGAGAATTCGCTCACCAAAATAATATCTCTCTCTAATCCGTTGCTCTTCTCCTTTGACAGTGGAAATGATAGATGGACGCCCACTGGGCTCAGGACGTGTTACATTCATAACACAGGAACTTCAGATGTGGACTGGTATTCTTCATTCAGAAAATATTCAATTCTACATCCTCCCCACACCTCACACGCCTGTCATCCTTGGTCTACCCTGGCTTCGCAGACACAATCCTCACATCTCATGGAAAGAAGGTCAGATCACCAGATGGAATAATTCATGTTACCCCAAATGTCTCGCTAATGTCTCACCGCTGTCTGTCCAGTCCATTACTGTATCAGAGAGAAACCCCATGACCTCAACCTCCCTCCTGAATACACCGACCTGTCGGTGGCCTTCAGTAAAGTCAGAGCGTCTAAATTGCCACCTCATCGTGCCTGCGACTGTGCCATCGACCTACTTTCAGGTACAACACCCCCTAAAGGTCGTATCTTTCCTCTATCCCAGCCTGAATCGGAAGCCATGAAGCAGTACATCGAGGAGGAGTTAACCAAGGGCTTCATACGGCCTTCGACGTCACCTGCGTCTGCTGGGTTCTTCTTCGTGCAGAAGAAGGATGGAGGTCTTCGGCCATGCATTGATTACCGAGGTTTGAATGAGATTACTGTTAAGTTTCGATACCCCCTACCTCTGGTTCCTGCAGCCCTGGAACAACTGAGAACTGCCAAATACTACACCAAGCTCATTCTTCGCAGTGCTTACAATCTTATCCGCATTAGAGAGGGGGACGAATGGAGGACAGCTTTCTCTACTAGTACGGGGCATTATGAATATCTGATCATGCCCTTCAGCCTGGTCAACAGTCCGTCAGTCTTCCAAGCCTTCATGAATGACGTGTTCAGAGGCATGCTCAACAAAATAGTCATTGTATACATTGATGATATTCTGATCTTTTCAGATACTCTTGAGGAACACATCCAACATGTCAGAGCTGTACTTAATCGACTCATCCACCACAAACTATATGAAAAAGCAGAGAAGTGTGAGTTTCACAGAACTTCCATTACATTCCTGGGGTACGTCATTAGTCCGGAAGGAGTCACCATGGATGAAAATAAGGTCAAGTCAGTTCTCAGTTGGCCACAACCTTCTACCCTGAAAGAACTTCAACGCTTTCTTGGTTTCACCAACTTTTACCGACGCTTCATTAGGAACTTTAGTTCTGTTGCTAACCCTTTAACGTCCATGGTTAAGAGGGGAACTAACCGCCTCAGGTGGTCCAGCACAGCTATTCAATCTTTTGAACAGCTTAAGCAGCGATTTGTCACCGCCCCCATTCTACGTCATCTTGACCCTGAACTCCCCTTCGTCGTGGAAGTGGATGCTTCTAATACTGGCCTGGGTGCTGTTCTATCTCAAAGGCAAGATTCACCTCCTAAACTATACCCATGTGTATTCTATTCCAGGAAATTAAGCATAGCAGAGAGGAATTATGACGTCGGAGATGAGGAACTCTTAGCCATGAAAGCAGCTTTTGAAGAGTGGCGTCACTGGTTAGAGGGGTCTATACATCCCTTCACAGTGTTTACAGATCATAAGAACCTGGAATACCTGAAAACCGCCAAAAGACTCAACCCCAGGCAAGCTCGCTGGTCACTATTCTTCACTCGTTTCAAGTTTGTAGTCACTTATCATCCTGGATCCAAGAACACCAAAGCTGACGCTCTATCCAGACAGTATGAACCCGACCAATCTCCACAACTTCCTGAAACAGTTTTGTCCCCCGACCTCATTGTTGCTCCTGTCCAGTGGGATATCATCACTGAGCTTGAACAGGCCAACGCCCAGTCCGAAGTACCAGTTGGATGCCCCCCTAACAAGATCTTTGTCCCTGAAATCCTCCGAAATCGAGTCCTAGAACATGTTCATTCTCTGCCCAGTTCTGGTCATCCTGGTATTAACGCCACTATCCATCTCCTGCAAAACCGCTTTTGGTGGTCCTCCCTGTCTAAAGATTCCATGTTTGTTCACCAATGTCAAACCTGCAATATTCAAAAACCATCACGTCAACTACCAGCCGGGCTGCTCCAACCTCTTCCAATTCCACAACATCCCTGGTCACATCGCAATTGACTTTGTCACCGATCTACCATCCTCCAATGGTCACACAACCATCATCGATAGATTCTCTAAAGCCTGCCGCCTCATACCACTTCCCAAACTTCCTACCGCCCTACAGACAGCTGAACATCTCTGCAACCAGGTTTTCCGATTCTACGGGCTACCAGAGGATATAGTTTCTGATAGAGGTCCCCAGTTTACTTCACGGGTCTGGTCAGCATGATGTAAATGTGAGCCTAACATCTGGTTATCATCCTCAATCAAATGGTCAAACCGAAAGATTAAACCAAGAACTCACCTGTTTCCTTCGATCTTACTGCAGTCACCATCAGAACGATTGGCGTCGCTACCTGATATGGGCAGAGTATGCTCAGAATTCCATTCAAAAATCCTCTACTGGTCTGACCCCCTTTCAATGCATCCTTGGATTTCAATCGCCCCTCTTCCCCTGGTCTGGAGAACCCACTAATGTCCCTGCAGTCAATGACTGGTTACTCAGAAGTGAGGAAACCTGGAATCAGGCTCACACTCACCTCTAGCATGCCATTCGTCGACAGAAAGAACAGGCTGATCATCATCGCCGTCCTGGTCCGGAGTACGGTCCTGGTCATTGGGTGTGGCTATCCACTAGAGACTTACGTCTTAGGCTGCCCTGCAAGAAACTCAGTCCCAGGTACGTGGGCCCATTTCAAATTATTAGACAAATCACACCTGTTTCTTTCCGCCTTGCCCTGCCTAATCATTATCATATTTCTCCTACATTCCATGTATCGCTACTCAAACCCGCTGGTGGTCCGAATGAGGAGGGGGAGGAGGTGTCCAGTGACCAGGGCCCCCTGCCCATCATGGTAGATGGCGAGGAGGCATACCAGGTTCAAGAACTGCTTAGCTCCAGGCGCCGGGGAAGAATTCTCCAGCATTTGGTCGATTGGGAGGGGTACGGTCCGGAGGAGCGTTCCTGGGTTAATGCAGATTTCATTCTCGACCCCAACCTTGTGGAGGAGTTCCACCGCACCAATCCGGATAGGCCGGCCCCTCGACCACGTGGGAGACCCCGGCGTCGCCATCCTCCTCGCGCCAGGAGACGCTCGCAGGAAGAGGGCTCTGTCACAGAGACGAACTCCGTGATTCCCTCTTCCGACCATCAGAGGGCTCCCTCACCCGAATATTGACTCTTACACTCTCACACTACATTTCCCATCAGCCCCGTATCTGGCACTGATCACCTAGCCCAGCTGTAGCCCATCAGCTGGCCTATATAAACAGTCTGTTCCTTCCAGCTCATTGCGAAGTCTTGTTTTACTGCGGTTTACATTTCTGAGCATTTTTCTCTGTTTTGCCTGCCTTTTGTGACCCTGTCTGTACCTCGTTTATGATACTCTGCTACCTGCCTTCTGGATTATCCACCTTGTCTCTGAGTTGTGATTCATTGCCACCTGCCCTGACTTCTAGCCTGTTTTCTGACAACGATTGTGTTTACCCCCCGTCACTTTGTTTGCTGGTATTTGACCATTGCCTGTTTGACCACGATTGTAATAAAGCCTGCTTATGGATCCCACTTCGAGTGACGCTTCATTACAAGTATATTGGCTGTTTATTAGTACTTATATAGTACATTTTAATTCCTTATTATGCATGACCATATTTTAGATCCCTTAATCCTACCTAATCATACCTTAATTAAAAGCCACCCCATATCTAAACTTAACAACTACCTTGCTAACTATTAATAAGCAGCAAATTAGGAGTCTATTGAGGGAAAACTCTTAGTTAACAGTGAATATGTGTTCCCTATTCTAAAGTGTTACCAAAATAGAATTGTTCTGTAACTCTGTAGAAGTTTTTACTGTCACTTTTGATCAGCTTAATGCATCCTTGCTGAATAAAGTATTCATTTCTTCTTCTTCAAAAATGAACTTCTACTTTAAAAGTATACATCATCCTTATCATTATAGTTTTGCATCCATATGAGCAGTTGTTACAGAAATATTTCAGAGACATTATGCAAAAACACTGCGGCTAAAAAAAGAGGCATATGTGCAAGCTGCAAGCGGCAGGGAAAGCACTGCTGTGACTCCTGTGGACAGCGCATATCAGTGCTGATTGCAGCTCACAGTATTTCCTGATTATGCTCCCATGGGCTGACAATGGCATGACTTCTCCTGTAGCGTCCTTCTTTCTGAAGGAAACACCTGAGTACAGTCCCCTACTGGAGCGGAAACCGGCGTGCGCCAACCTTTCCGAACCCCTGCCAAGGAGCACATATGTCCGCCTGTTTGCTCACTAGCCAAACCTTGAGGCAAAGGGATAGATATCAACATGGAGTTTTAGCTGTATTTCTTTCTCTATTTTTATAGGTCTCCTGTGCAGCCCACAGCAAAGTGATTCACAGACAGAAGAAAACGTTCGGTCATACAGAACACATCTCACTGGAATGCTGCTGCAGAGTCTGGTCAAGAATGATAGGTCATGGTTGAATGAAGCTGGACATATTGTTATACTGTCCTCAAGACATGTCTGCATCGTTATATTGAACTGTATCTTTATAACTGAATCAAGGGATCTGTACTAGGCACTGCATCTGAACAATCTGAAATTGTAATATCACATTACATATGCAATTTTGACCTTAAGGTCTGCTATCTATCTATCTATCTATCTATCTATCTATCTATCTATCTAGCTATCTGTCTGTCTGTCTGTCTGTCTGTCTGTCTGTTTGTTTGTATAATTATAGACATTTAGGTATTTGTTGTTTGTTTGTTCTGTTGTTGTTCTTGTTGTTGTTTTTTACAAACACAACAAAAAGCAACACAACAAACACAATGAAACAAAACCAACACTACAAAAAACAAAACATAACAATTTTTTTGTTTTATTTTGTTTTGTTTGTTGTGTTGTTTTGAACAAAACGCGACAAAACAACAAACACAATGAAACACAAAAACAATGCAACAAAAACAAAACAAAAAAAACACTTCATAATTTCGAAAGAATAGAAAATACATTGGCTCATATGCAATTTAGTTCAAACTCCTTAAGTTGACAATCAAACACTGGATATGCATTTAATTTAATTTATTTATTTATTTGTGTGTGTGTGTGTGTGTGTGTTTAATTTTCTACTTTTTAATGTTTTAGGCCCTATTTTGTACCATACTTGTGTTGCAAGTGCAAGAGGCTGTACAGAGATAAACATACATTACAACAGACCCACTTCGATCACATAAAACTTTTCATTATGTTGTTTTATATTATAAATTCAGTGCAGCTCTGACAATGCGGGTTCAGTCACATAAGCAAGTGTTAGCTCAATGTACTAAGAGCATCTGGTGAATGCAGATAGATGGCTAAGCAGGATTGGAGTGGATGCTTGACATTTTGTAACCTGTGGCACGTCTGTTCTTTAGTCTGTGGCTCAGGATTATTCTCTTGATGTACTGATGCCACATAGTCATTGCTTTCCTTGTGTTCTTACATTAACATTATAAGTTATAGACCAATTAGAACACAGAGAAGCCACAGTACAGCCATAAAGACACACTTTCCTCCATAAATCTACTTTGGACCCAGAAAGACCTTTTGTTTTGATCAAAGTCTGTGTCCTGCAGGGTTGCAATGTGTCTGTAAATTGCTACTTAGAAGCTCGTAATTTTCATTCACCTGCTATGCTAAACGATAGAGTCGCACAATTCTGGGGTGGAAATAAAGAAGCTTATAGGCTTTACCTAGCAGAGGCCAACCATAGACAGCCAGTTTGGCAAATCCCTGCAAATACAACATCTGTGCTAATCAGGTTGCGGTGGAGGTTATGCTGCATTATTGGTCCTATCCATTAGGTTAATAGGATTTATACCGTTATGTTAGCAGACTCTGCGCTGTCTGCTATAAACTGTGGCCTGTAAGGAACATCATGGACCGTATTTGCATTATACAAAGCCCAGAGTGACACTTTCCACTAATCTCAGAAACTTTATTACTTTCATTAAACTTAATGAAAACATATAGATTACTGCATTTGAAGCCTCCAGGTATGAAACCCTATCAGGATTGAATAAATCAAGGCCATAAAACATTGAGAATCGGTTTATTTTCCACCACTTATGAGTTCCAGCCTAAGATTCATACAGTATTGGAGTTTATCAGCAGGTCTCTTAAGTGATCAAATTACAATAAATGTCCAAATGTAATTTTGTTATCTTTTGTTTAACAGAAGTATCTTTCAATTTTAATCAGGAAAATTTAATTAAAAAAAAACTCATTTTGTGAGGTCAGCAAGAAGATAAAGAAAACGACAGTCATTGTCTTTTTATCAATACTGGAGAAAGTATAAGGATAACGCTGGCTGTAGAATAGCTATTCTTTGCACATAATTTAATTTTTTTTTCTCATTTCCAAGAGCCTCATTTCATTTTCAAAGCATCAATTTTCTCTACTTTGACCTAATTTTAATTGCTGTTTTTGCCATCCCTTGTTTCCACTCAAGTGCAATAATGATATATTAAAATTATGGCATAAAACCAAACATTTTGGCAGAAGCCAACAACAAATTTTTTTACTGACATTCACTTGTTAAATAACAATATTTGCAAAACAAACTGTTTTTCATGCCTGTCTGACCTTCACGGAAATGCTGTTAAACATCAACACGAGTATAGTCCAAGTGGCGAAGTAAAAATTTTAGTTCACACTAAAAGAGACAACTTTCTAAACAAGAGACTATTCCCTTCCTGTTGACTCTGTCTTAAATGTTGATCTTTTGAGCCTCCTCATCACTTGTCATTCAAATGTTCAAGAGTATGCAGCATGTAACGTGGGTGTTTTTGTCATCTCCACATACAGAGAGAAACGCCATCCACGAGGGGCTGAGCTGGTGGATTGACAGGCGGCACTTAAGCATCCGTGCTGAGCCCGTTTCATGTGCTTTATTCCTACATGTTGATTATTAATAGAAAAAAAATTAACTGCAACTCAACTCCCACAAACTTTCTCTTTCCTTTTTCTCTATATCTTCAGTTGCCGACACCCTCTACAGTACATGGGTAAGTTCAAGGCATTGCTGAAGAACTGAACTTATGAAATGCCAGTATTTGCAATGGATATGAGATCACAGGATTCTTATTCCAAGGCAAAAAAATATTTTACTACATTTACATGCAAGGCCTCCTTTGTTCAAACCTCGCAAGGCTTGCAAGTTGTTGAATCTAGATTCTACACAGCTCCCTGTGACAATGTCCTTGTTTTCAATGACAGTTTAAATGGTGGAGCGCTTGTCTGATTGTCCAAGGTTAAGATAAGATTGCCAAGGCCAAAGCAACCAGGGCTCCTTTGGATCAACCACTAATTGTTCACCTTCAACTAAGACTTGGACTAATCAGTCAGAGGTATTTGTACACGAGGGTGTAAACAAAACTGAAATGATAAAAAGTTACATTAAAAGTAACTTAAACTTAAAAAAAAAAAAAAAGGCTGGCCTGCCTCAATGGTCAATGTCAAAATGATTGGCAATCAAATCAAAGAAGGCAGGGGTTACTGTTCACAGAAACCGTGCATGATTTCCAGCATCGTGCTTCAGTTTTTAACGGTGAAAAAGTGTGTGGTATAGCTAAACATAATTTGTCAACTTTTTTATGATAGCAATGTTAAACAACCAACAGTAATACCCAGTGATGCAAACTACTATTTTTTTACTTTTATGTTTCTTGCCAAATTTTGCAATTGTGAATTAAAAATATAGGCTCTCATTTACATGATTCATGTCATTCATGTAATAACTGAATGCGACGAACAAGAAGCATTTCTCTGTTTTGAGTTTTCAATATATTAGTCATACAAATAATACTGAATAGCTGTATATTTTGTTGTCTTTATTTCTAAAGTCAGTTTAAATCAGTAAATCGTTTTATTTAAACTAAATCCTTTATTTACTTAATAATTTAAATAAAGGCCAGTTAAGGTCCAGTTTTTCTTAGTAATGTTAGTTTTTATTTTTATGTTTTAAGAGTTATTTGTTCGTGCAAAATATGCTTTGCCGGTCCCCAATGAAAAAGTCTAATTTATTTAGCATCTCTCTCTCTCACACGCTCTCTCTCTCTTTCATTACAAATGATCAGGATAACAATTTCAGTGAAAAGTTCATGAGTTTGTTAGTTTTGACATGGATTACTGAACTCGACTACATGAACAGGTGTTGGCCTGCCATTATCAGTCAGCATGCGTGACAAGGTTATTCATTCCAGCATATAATAATGAAATTAGTTTTACAATAAGTGTTATAAAACCTTACAGCGAGTGACAGACCGAGAGATCTCTTATGCAAGTCTGGTAAGGTGATGTTAAGAACAAACCATTTGTTCAGAATACTTCTTCCTCACCACAAATAATAGAGAATAGAGAAGAATGACATACAACCGGCTTGAGAATGACCATAAATAAAGTGACGTTAGCCCACAGTATGCATCTTTGACAGTTTTTATATCCATGCTTTTTGACAGAGAATGTCTCATGAATGACTTAATACTTCATGGTCAAATGTAGTATTTGTAGTATTCACTCACTCACTCACTCACTCATTCATTCATTCATTCATTCATTCATTCATTCACTCACTCATTCATTCTGAATAACAAGAAAGTGAAGAAAAATATGTTGGCAGGTTGGCAACACTACATCATAGAGAGAGAAAAACAATACCTTACAGGTTTCAAATACAATCTTTTCAGACCACAAACAAAAATAAGCCAGATGACTTTGTATTATCACATTCAAATTCAGAAGAGCTTTTCCCAAAGCTCAGAACCATTAGAATCTCAAGACAGCCACAAGAACAGCTGGTCTTCTTGTGTTGAGCATGTAAATTGCATTTCCATTATGGTTAATCAAGATGTTAACATTTCACACCCAGCATCCAACATCATCTTATTGAGAAGAAAAGCAGTATTCTTCATTTGGTTCACATTACTGTGATTTATTGAGCAAACATATAGAGTCAAATTTCAGATGGTCTGCTTTTTAACATGAGCCAGACCACAACAAAACATCTGCCAAGATATATACTAAAGCCAGATTATGTAGAATTCATGTTGTAATATTAGTATGCAGAATGTGCCAAAAAATGCTTTTAAATGTCTCACTCAGCATCTAAAGAGGGCTAGACTGGAAATGAGGGTTAAAAACGAGGGCAATATTTCAAATAGCTTTTCTTGAGCTGAATTAATTTGCTTAATTATTTAAAAAACAATTCTGAATGTAAAGTGGCCATGACTTAAAATGTGCCATCACTGTAAAAATAACTAATTTAGATTAAGTTTAAAATGATCTCTTACATTATGACAACTTAAAAGAGTGCATAGCACTAAAATGTTCAATATCTGTTTCATCTAAAAAAATTAAAAAAAAAATTAAAGTGCATGGAGAAAACAGTGTTTATTGTCTTAAACTAATAACAAAATCGTCTGAACATACACAAGGCAAAGTTCTCATGAAATACTATTCCTCAAGATCTGGTACATGAGACATGGTAAGGGTAACAACAACCAACTGATCGGTGTTACTAATGGCGCTTTTCGACTCGGCTCGGCACGGCTCAGTACGCTACGGCACGGCACGGCACGGCTCGGCTCGGTTTGCGTTTCCACTGCAGTTCAGTACCGCTTTAGATTGGCGGGATTATTCACATGTCGTTATATAGTTGCGCCGCCTCTATTGCCGCGACTCCTGAAAAACTTTTTCATTCCACGTCGCCCCATCAAGCTCTTGCTGGATCCTCTCCTCTGCGATCAACGAGAGGAACGTCTGTACTTCCTCAACAGACAATGACAACTTTTTGGTTGTTAAAAAAGGTGCGCTTGTTCAAAACAGTTGCGTTCGATCCTTTGCTGGCTGTGCTGATTTAAATCTAGAGGTTCTGTTGTGTTTGTGTCGCAAGTTCAGTGACGCAGGTAGTGACGATTCTCTCCGGCCAATCCTTTATCAGCAGAGTTTACACGTCACATTTTGGTAACGGTACGGTTCACTTGGAACCTCAACCGAGGTGGTACTAAAAAAAGTACCAGGTACTGTACCCAGTGGAAAACCCCCCAAAAGTGAACCATACCAAGCCATACCGTGCCGTACCATGCAGTGGAAAAGCGCCATAAAGAAACAAACACATTCTGATTTTGCAAGACAAGTTACGGAACTTGTCAACAAATTCAACAACACTGTAAATAATACTAGCAAACAGTCAAACAGTGCAACCATATTAATAAGTCATGCCCCAGTGCATGCTGGAAAGTCCAGCTTCAGAGAAACCAGTATGCATGCAGTTAGCATTTGCACTACAGACACGACAACTACTACGACACTGTGCATCTCTAGTGGTTTTGCTTCAGAAAACTAGATTTTAACTATAATATACACATATAAATTATATGATTACATAATTTTAACTATAATATACAATATAATTAAACCAGTTATAATATCTATATATATATACAGTATATATATAAAGAGAGAGAGAGAGAGAGAAGCTTCATTGAGATATGCGTGTTCCTAAAATCTGTAATCAGTTTGAATAGCAAATAAACACAAAAATATTCTTCTGCACCATTTACTAGATCTAAGAACATATTTTACAGTGTAAAAAATGTTTTAGAAAGAGGGAGAAAAACTGATTATAAACTCATGAGGGATGCCCTGCATCATGACTGGCACAAATGGTAATTCAATGTGAACATCACAGCCTAGGAAAGTGTGATTATGGGCATGTGTTCAGCCTGCAGGTGTGTATGTGTATGCATGACACATCAATTCACTCATGTGGCAACAGACGGCATGTAAGTGAATGAGCGAACATGTGCTGTAAATGAACAAAGAGAGAGAGAGAGAGACAGAAAGAAACGAGTACAGTATGTGTATCTGTGTGTGTGTGCTGGTTATGCTCACTGACGCATACAGTGAAGCAGTGTTCACTCTGGGACTATGTCCAAAACCTTCAAAATACTGCCTTGTCAGACCGTATACAGAGACAGGAAGGTTTCAAGACAGGTTTGAATCTAATGCTCGCATTACATCCTGTCAGATGAGATGCCTCTATCAGGTCAAGTTTTTAGAAGGAAGAACAGATCCTTCGCTGCCTATGATATCTAGGGCCCTTTGAAATCTGTTTTATTTCCTCCCAAATTCTTTTTTTTTCTGGATTTTTTTTTCTTTTTTTTTAAAGTTAATTTTAGTTAATTATTTGAAATAATGAAACTTGTACAATTTTAATACAATTTATAAAAAGTTTAACACAAATTAAATTTTTAGAGCTCTATGAAATCTATTTTTTCCCCACTGTATAATATTTCTAGATTCAGTTTGAATAGTTTAATTAGATTTTAATTATAAAAAGGCATGTCTAATCAATTGAATTCATAAAACTTTAAACATTTAATTATTAATTTAAATGTTTACAATAATAGAGCCCTATCTATTTAAAAAAATACATCTGTGTTAATTTTTTCTGAATTTATATAATCAAATGAAGGCATAAAACCGAAACAATTTAATGAATCTTTTCAAATTTAATGAACGTGTAAAAATTCCTTTTATTTTTTTAGCAAACCAAGCAATTTGATTAAGTTTACAGCTCTTCTTTAAATTATTCATCCAAAATATCCCAGATTCTTATTACTAGAATCCATTTGTGTTTGGAAATCATAGAGCCCTAGATATCTCAGACATATCCCAAGATATCCCACAATCCTGTGCATGCCATTTGGCGACTGACTGAAAGAATAAAAAAGTCAATGTCATCAATGATTCTATTTCTACCGAGAAATAAAAACTGTTATTAAATATTCACTTGCTGCAATGATCTCAAAATCTCATTTGAATTTGTTCTAGATTTTCAGATGGGATGGTACAGTGCCTGAAAGCCAGTCTGAAACCAGTCTTCATACAAGAGCGCCTGTCTGACTGGGCAGCTGCCGTCTGTTTGGAACTCTGGATCCATGCAGCCCTAGGCCTAGACCTGATTCATGGCATCTCTTCTCACACCTGCAGGCAATCTTCTGAAAGCCTAACTAGGCCACAGCAACAGATTGAGCCGTACCCCACAACCTCTTGTCATTTCATAATAACAAGTGCTGCTCGGCTCGGCAGAGCTCAAAACAAATCTTCACACATCTACTCTATCATGTGAGCCCATACTGATTTTGTTTTCAGGTTACATATTTGTATGCAAGTCATAGACATACTTTGCATCCATGAGACAACTTGCTTTTCTAGTGCATGCGATGTGGTTCTACATTGCTGTAGCTTACAAGAAACAGCAATATTCCTGACGCGCAAACTGAAGAGCATAGCGCTCGCAACGCAAAGGTCATGGGTTCAACAGAACAATATATTTGATGTTCATTGCAAAATGTAAATATATAAGACGTTTGAGAGCAAAGGAATTCCACTGTTGAACATGATTATTTATTAAGAAAAAAAAGTTGGCTGATGACTTCAACAAAAGCATATACCATTGATTATTACCCTCATTGCTCACCATTGGTCTGTCTTTAAGTTATTGTTATAAATCATTTTCCCTTTGGAGAAAATGAATGGGAATTGTAATTCTGGAAAAGAATGTTGCAATTTTATAACACCTTTTCAATGTTGTTATGGCCAACTAATTGTTAAAAACAGCTTCTCAGTAATTTAATGTTGAAGTTGTCGGTTCATCATTCTCAGGTTTTAAAGGTGTCAAAACTGAAACCCTGTCGTTTCAATAAATACTGGCGATGTTACACTGTGTTTAGGAATTTTTATTACTGTCTTTGTAATATTTCTCGAGTCCAACGCACCTGCCTGCAGCCATTCAGGTGTGCGAGGGGTGTTTATATGTTGTCCTGTATTGTTTCAAGATCTATTAAAATGCTGGATATATTTGTCTCAAACTCTAACAACTCAATACCACATAATACCTTATTGATTTTGCGAGAAGGCCTTATGAATTCTTAATTAAAATTTCCAATTGCATTCTCTGTTAAAATGCGAGCATGTACGTGTTTTCTCACTCTTTATCACCAGATGTTGCCGCACTCCTTTGAGAAACTTCAGTACGTGTGTGAGTGTTTGTGTGTTTGTATGTGCTGCAGATCATGCGGAAACTGCTCTCGCCCACATTGACATTCACCCCTGTGCACCCCTGCTGTCATCCTGTCAGCATCGTCACAGGCGCTGGCCCAGCCAGGAAAGCTCCCAGACAGACAGACTGGGCAAATGGGAGCTGTGGACTTCAGCTACATAGCAACGGCCTTTCACCAAAAGCCCTGCTGACCAGTATCCAGCACCATGTCAACCCTCACCACAGAAACCAACAGTTCCCACCACCCCCAGGTCTCGCACTGTCAAACAATGGCACAAAGGCCCATACAAACAGCCATACAGGCACATAAAGTGGCCCCAGAAAGTGGTTGGACACTTCAGTCACACTTAACAATGAATGTCTTTGCTTTATGTAATAAAATCAAACCAAGAAGCCTTAATTTATATATATATATATATATATATATATATATATATATATATATATATATATATATATATATATATATATATAGCATAAACAAACTTGACACTCTAACTATCATTTTGAATTTTTATATTAAAATGTATTTTGATATTTTTCAGAGATCTTTCAGAGAACATAAAGTCACACAACTGATATCATTAAAAACACTCCCTCATTAAAAGAATGAAATTCTTGAAAATAAATACTTATTTTAAGCAGTCTGGCATAATATTTTTTATATTATATTATATATATTATCTATATATACACTTAAAAAACTGTTTCAATTCTTAATAATACTACAAAACAAATACAAAACAAATAAAGTTTGGGGTGGACACAATTTATTTATTTATTTTATGTTTTTGAAGGAAGTCTATTTATTTGATTAAAAATACAGTAAAACAGTAATATTGTGAAATATTGTTACAAATAAATTACATATTAAAATAGAATAAAGTAGAAAATATTTTTAATCCTGTAATGGCAAAGCTGAATTTTCACCATCCATTACTCCAGTGTCCCATGATGCTTCAGAAATCATTCAAATATGTTGATTTGGTGCTCAAGAAACACTTTTTTATTATTATTTTCTTTATTTTATTATTTTGAAACAGTTGTGCTGCTTAATGTTTTTGTTGAAACTGTGATATAAACTTTTCAGAATTCTGATTAATAGAAAGTTAGAAATATAAAACTTTTGTAACATTATAAATATCTTTATTGTAACTTTTGATCAATTTAATTCATCCTTGCTGAATAAAAACAACAACAACAAAATCTTACTGACCCCAAAAATGTTGACCAAGCAGTACAAGTGTCCAAATATTTTTGGGACCACTGTTTAAACCACTGTGAAAAACATGTTGGCACAAACATGGCTAGACAGATGCAAATACATAAACACACGCTGTGGCACTGGTAAATCCAATGATAAAGTCATTGCCAAAGCCAGACACACCTGAGTGCTTTTCCATTACCAAGCCCTGTAGTAATTCACTGTTTAAATTCAACACAAAATACAAAAATGAGTTGGTGGCACATCAGGGCACTGCCAATAACACGCCTTCAAAGAGCCACTCTTCACAGCAAAACTCCTGTTGAGCAGAACTGCAAAAACATAATTTCTCAGAAAAGTTTCGAACCAAATGAGGCATTTGATTTAACATTTCAGCTCATATATTAACACTTAACACCAGCTGAGCGCTGCTCTCACACTGTGTGTGTGCGTACAATCCCATAAACAACTGCTTAGATTTGCTGCTCTGCTCAATGCAATTTCGTTGCTCGAACCAGCATTTTATTTACAGAGAATAAACAAAGCAAGTCAGCACTGAGCCTGGTGTGGCAGAAAATAGATATTATGGGTCCACCCTGAAAGAGAAAAAACAAACCCAGAGAAATGAAATATCGGCCCAACAGATAATGTACTACTGCGGCATTATTGGCTGGGTATTTTATCAGTTTTGCTTGAGACATCGGTGGCAAAATACTCCCTCTTCACTGATGCACAGGCTGGGGGGTGGGGAGGAGGGTGCTTATCAGAGAGAGGTGTCAGGGCAAAACATTGCACCGCAGTAGCTAGATACAGCTCTAATGAAAGCGGCTTTCCTGTCAGAGGAGATGGAGGCAGACACAGAATATGCTTGGTGAGGGAGATTAGATAAAAATAACGGGATCCATCCCTGTGTCGTCCGGGGTGTATCGTGTATCCTGATAAGGGATTCAGATTTATGTAGGGAGGGAGCAAAAGGAGCAAATATGACATTTTGGAAATGAAATAAGGCAGAGAAAAGAGGCTGATTTAAAGGTTGAGGAATTGGGGGTTAACATAAGCCCGGGAACAAAAGATAGCCATGTAAGGGTGCTAACACTGGCTGTTATACAATGTATGACATCAAAATCAATTTTCTGTCGCATTTCTTTGCAACAATCATGAAAAGAGGAAGGTTTCTCTGCCAGATTCTACTCAACAGCTTCAATATTTTTCCAACTGGTTCTATGTGATTTAAACACAAGCACTGTTACTAGGACTGTCAAAAATGTTATTTAAATGAATTACATGATTTATCAAATAAACTACACATGTTAATATTAAATCCAAATACATTGTGGCAGGTGAATGCTTTAAATAGACAAAAAGTGTATTTCAAAGCCAATATACAGTTTCCCCCAGTGGGAATGGAACAATGTACTAAAATACACTGACAGAGTTTCCTGCAATACTTATTCAGCAGCACCACAACATCGCCACTGATTCTACAATAAAAAAATCAAACTGTATGGTAAATCAAACACTTACAGTAAAACAAGTCAAGTCCAATTCCTAAATGAATGATTCTAATGAGCTAGTTCTTTTTAGCGAGTCAAACACATACAGTAAAACAATGAACTCCAGTTCCTAAATGAATGACTCCTATAAGACGTCTCTTTTTAATGAATTAAAAAATTACAGAAAAAGACAAAAACAGCTGAAGTCCAGTTCCTGAAAGAATGATGCAAATAAACCAGTTATTTTTAGTGAATCAAAAATATACTGTATAACATGGGCATCGCTAGGCCATTTTTAGGGGGGCTATAGCTATATGACTACTTAGCCCCCCTAAAATTTTGCGATTAGCTCCATAGACTGTACACGAATTCGTGATCGCCTCAGTCCCCTTTAAATTTCGTATGAAAACGGCGGCAGACTTCGATCGGCTCCTCCCTGTCTTTCAGCGCATTCTTTTTCAATCTGCAGAGTCAGATCGCAGCGGCGCAGGGCGAGCAACAGAGGACAAGGTGTGTGTTTAATGATAGATTGTTAAAATATCTGCATCTGTGCAGTTCTTTGTCATAAAGACAGTTTACAAAATATCATAGGGGAGCAATCGGTTCCCCATCTACTGTACCCTAAGTTTTCGCTTACGGTATATATATATACCCTCACTGGGGGCTGAGCCCCCCTAAAATGAAAATCCTAGAATCGCCCCTGCTGTATAACCCAAGCAGTGATGTCTGATTCCTTAACAAATGGCTCTAATGGACCAGTTATTTTTAGTGAATCAAAAATATACAAAAAAGAGAAAAGGGTAACATTTTATTTTGATGGTCCCTTTTGAACATTCTGTTGACAATAAGTAATGTTGCACCTACATGTCTACTAACTCTCATCAGAGTATTTGCTTAATCTCTGCTAACTCTTTATTGTGATGGTCTCCCAACAGACATTCTTCTGACTATAAGTAACTTTGCAAGTACGTCAACTTATTCTAACCCTAACCCTACCAGTCTACTAATACTCTACTAATACTTTAATGAGAGTTAGTAGACATGTAGGTGCAACGTTACTTATAGTCAACAGAATGTGTTAAAGGGACCATCAAAATAAAGTGAAAACGAAAAAAGAAACAATGACATCTGATTCCTCAATAAATGACCTCATGAACTCTACTGAGCTGGTTCTGATTAGTCAATCAAACATATACAGCAAAACAAGTGAAGTCAGATTCCCGAGCAAATGACTTAGAGCTGGTTTTTAGTGAATCAGAAACATACAATGAAGCCAGTGTAGCCCGATTCATGAACAAATGACTTATATGATCATGTTCTTTTCAGTGAATCAAAAACAAATGTCTCTAATTAGCCGGTTCTTTTTAGCGTATTAAACTTGTCAAGCTCACACCTGTAAGGGTTTTTTAAGTAATACTTGAGTTTATTATTATCTAAAGTTAAGACCACTTATTGGATTACATTTATGTTGCTTTTACCAGGTCAAGAAAATATGATCATATTACCCCAATTTTACAGTCTCTGCACTGGCTACCTATTAAGTTCCGTATCAGTTACAAAATATTATTACTTGCCTATAAGGCCCTTAATGGGTTAGCTCCTGTGTACCTAACTAGTCTTCTACCACGCAACAATCCATCACGCTCCCTAAGGTCGCAAAACTCTGGACTTTTGGTAGAACCTAGGATAGCAAAGTCCACTAAAGGAGGTAGAGCTTTTTCACATTTGGCTCCCAAACTCTGGAATAGCCTTCCTGATAACGTTCAGGGTTCAGACACACTCTCTCTCTGTTTAAATCTAGATTAAAGACACATCTCTTTGGCCAAGCATTCAAATAATGCATCTCATATCTGATCAAATGCACATTATTATTCTTTAGTTTGGGTTAAACAAATCAATTTTGCTTGGTTGGAACAGCAGCTACACTGATTATGTCTCTATTTGTTTCTGTTTTGTAACTAGGATTTACACAAGCTTCAGTCTGGATCCAGAACACCTGAGAAGAGATGATGCCAACCCCTCAGTGGACCTCAGATGATGCCAACCCTGAAACAACATACAGAACTACCACATTTTGCTATAAGTTTGATTGCATCATATAATACTTGCTGTTAATAGTGTTCATCGTCTGTTTGATTACGTCTTTAATAGATTTTTCCGTACATTTCTGCCATATGTACATTAACTGACAGTCACCACTGATAAGCTACCACTAAATATTGTAGAAACTAAATTTGCTGTAAAGTTGCTTTGCAACGATTTGTATTGCGAAAAGCGCTATACAAATAAACTTGAATTTAAATTTTTTTTTTTCAAAATATTTCTTATAATTTCTAAAGAAAAAAAATTGCTAAGAAGAATCAGAACTGGTACTGTTAAGTTTTGTATGGTTCCCACTCTAAGTTCTCTGTAAACTTTTTCTTTTTTTCTTACCAAAACCCAGGCGATTCTCTTACCAAGGCAAGATGCTTGTTTGGCTCATCCGGTTGCAGGCCCCTCTATCATTCAACACAAATAGAGCCTCCCTCCGGCCCTGGGCCATCCTTCTTTCATGATCAGAGCCATAGATTTGTAGCATGTTTTATTCATGAAGTTTTCTTTTGTACATGCCTAACCATGTCTTTCATTGCACACTGTAATCTGAGTAATCACTAGTGAGTTACGCATCTCTGCTCTTTCTTTTCAGTTCCATGGAGGACCAATTACAGGCTATTAAGTGAGAGAGACAAGACAAAGGCACAAGGAGGCAGAGACAGAGATGCAATAGTGATTTATAAGAAGCTTTCATGGTGCTTGACATAAATACCCGGATATAGTTTGTTGTTGCTTCTACCATCTTTTCCCTCTTAAATTATTCATGCTACTCCACTAAAAATTGGTAACATAAATAGAGGCATCAGAGCCAAGCCATTACACCACACCCTACGCGACCGTTCCTGAGAGACGGCTAGAGAGCCGGAAAACTAATTTCTGCTGTCTTCTTAGGAAAATAGCTCAGGTTGTGAAGATTTGAAAATCTCTCATTATTTCGCTCTCCGTTTGATCAGCCTAATGCTGGAACTAATGCAAGTGGAAAATTAACGTGCAATAGTTCTACTGAAGGCTAGATTCAAAAGCACAATGTTTTTTTTTTATTTACAGACATCATTTGTTTCAGAGTAATTTACCCCAAGAGCCTGTGGATAACATCGGTGTGCTGCGTGCTCAATGGAAACCTCTAATAAATTCAAGTCCATATATCTTTGACTTCACAGTTTGTCTTCTCAATCAGCTAATGCTTTCGGACATCTTGGCTTGATGTGCTACAAACAAATGCACACAACTTTGCGGATGCTAGAGGACGTCATTTGAAAGGGGGGCTAAAGAGTTTCCAGTTTAAATAATTCAGAGGATCCTTTCAGCATCAGTTGGTCAGTCATTCTGAATGTCCACTATGTCCTTTTCAAGTCAAACCATGTGGCATCCTTGCAAACCACTCATGTCATTGCCTTGCAGTGTTGCCACCCTTCATACTGGGGAAAAAAGCTCCATCCGTTCCCTGGACTCTGATCAACCTTGGTGACAAGATTGATGGCTGAATAAAATTCACAAACGACCGGACACTTTTGGACTCTCATCCACCCTAGATCCCTAAATGGCAATACATGCACATACATAAACACACACACACACACACACACATACACACACTTACTTTCCCCTTCGGCCTTGTCCTGACACATCTCAGGTCGCAAAGTTGCTGGGAGATTCAAGTTTGACTGACAGGCAGCCATTTTTCTCTCAAGGGGGTGTCAAGCTTACTTTCCTTGTCCTCTGCATCATGCACGAAGTTCAAAATAAAAAGAAGACATGGTCTTACAGGGAAATGTGAATTTATAATCAAAGCTTAGGATCAAAAAGAACAAGGCAGGGAATATGGTATGCTAAACTGCTTTATCTTAAAGTTGTTGTTTTTTTCTGAGCAACGGCAACTTTGGATTCACAGCACACTGATTCTCGAGTTCTGGGACAAAACAGGCAACAACAGTAGGGGGAAAAAATGTTTTATGTGTCAAGGATTTTTTTTCTATTCAGCATGTTCTGAGGTATTCACCTGTGTTTAGGTGCAATCTCTGCTGTTTCCATTGTCTTATAAAATGTGTTTTTCCTTTCCTAGAACTCTATATGGGTCAACACTGCTTGATCCATCAAAAAATATTGCCAAAATCCCTTCAAAGATTGAATTAATTTAGACCACAGGATAGTTTCAAACTGATTTTAAGCTCCATCTATTGAACTGTCATCACAGACAATTGCCATATTTTGCACACCACACATGTAATAAATCCAATAGCCATTTTGTTTTTTGTTTCCAACTATAGAAGCTACTTAATACGCACAATCATTTCTTAATAATTTGTGTGACGGAATTGGCATATGGTTGTGATAAGCACAATTACTTATAATTATAAAAAAATTATGCAACTCAACAGAGCCTGTATAATGTTATTCATTATTATTCAGGATGAAGACTTACTATTATTTTGCCTGATTATAAATTATTTTTGTAAACTTCAAAAGAGACATATCCGTGAATGTTGTATAATAGTAATAGATATTTAAATTCCTATTTTTCTTAACTTTTCTCTACATCTATAAAACGTCAGAAAAACAGGAATATAAATATCCATTTATCTATTATACAAACACTCACAAATAAATTTTTACATATATAATATCTAAATAGTTTGGTTTAAGAATCAGTAAGCAATAATAATTCTAGACCATAATTTACTTACTTATCTTTAGAATCATGATCTTTTATGCTATAGATAAATTTTAGTGGACTGTTCATGTTATAGACCTTTTGAGATGATGACAAAAATTTAGTAATTGTAAATGCCTTTTAGAAAATCAATATATTGTTTTAATGGTTCAATTATTGTTAAATAAATAATGTTATTCTGAAATAAATACATGGCAAAAGCAATTATATCTTGTGATGTATGCTAAATTATACAGTAACCACTCCATTAGCAATTAAGGATCTTAAATATTCAGCATATTTTATGAAAAATCCATGACTTTAAAGCTTTAGA
This sequence comes from Sinocyclocheilus grahami, assembly GCF_001515645.1. Taxonomy (NCBI): domain Eukaryota; kingdom Metazoa; phylum Chordata; class Actinopteri; order Cypriniformes; family Cyprinidae; genus Sinocyclocheilus; species Sinocyclocheilus grahami. Next base: position 271,856 of record NW_015505685.1, read on the forward strand.
GGCAGAATGATTCATTCATATATTGTGACCATTATTTCTGCCTCTGGCAATGCATTTCCCTCAAATCCCAAAAAAAACTAACTTCTGAGAAACAGAACTGGTATAAATGTAGCACTTGAGTGAGACGCAGTCAAGGGAAAACAGGAAAAAACTAAATGCATTTTGTCTCAAGGTTATTCTGCTATCTCTCTGCCTCTATCTGTCCATGAACTTTCAGTTCATCTGAAAATCAAAATCATCCCAGTACCCAAAAATTACTGGAGAAAAAAAAAGAGGAAAAAAATGACAAGGTGAGACTTGAGAAGATATGACCCTGAGAGGATGAGAAAGGAGACAGGAAGAATGAATTGCTGCACCATTCCTTCCATCTTTAATAACTCTTATTTCAAACAAAAAAAGCAGTAGACTGAACCAAGGCCAAGCTTTGCTGTGTGCCTTTTATGAGATCCGATGAACATTCAGTTATTGGAAATTGCCAATCATGCCATTCACCATAATATACATGCTGGCTTGCAAAATCTCTGCCTTATCTTAGTAACCAGCAATTCTTTGGTGCCTTTGTTTTTATCTCAATTACAAATGTCAGCGCTATAGTGGGAAACATTTTTGGTGGAAATATATATTAATTTAACCAAGGCATCCCATTTTCAAATAAACCTCAATCCACTCTGCTTTGATTGGAAATTGAGATGAATATCAACAGGGATCGGAAACAAAGAATTGAATGGTTTCAGTTCTGATTCCAGTTCATTTTAATGAACAAATATTGGGAAAAGAAATGCAACTTAATTTCTAAATGATGCTAAATATCATATTTAAACAATTCTTGTCAAAGGTGTGCATACAGTACATAGACTTATTAATTAAGTCATTTTAGAGTCTGCAAAAATGTTATTCAATAACTGGCCTCATATATTAAACAACAATATTAAACAACTTATTAACAGATTCCACTCAGTTATGTTTTTAGAAAATACTACTTAAAAACTTCAAAGTACTTTTGAAAAAAACATATAATGTGTAATTACACTGATTTGTTAGTTGTTTATGTTGACAGACGAAAACGAACCAATTCAGAGTTATTTGTTTGGGAATTGGACTACACTGCTCACGCTGTATGTTTTTGATTAAAAAAAAAAACGGTAGTTTGTTCATAGGAGTCAATGGTTCTGCAATTGGACTACACTGGTCGTGCTGCATTGATTGAGTCGACTACGTATTCTGTCTGGACCGGTAGATGCATGATCCAAACAAACAACATTTCAGTTCCAAAATGGAACTGCTTCTGAATAACTGCTTCTGAATGTTCTCGGTTCCCACATTCTTTTCAGGGCAAGTTAGAGGGTTTGTGAGGTTTGTCAGCTGTCTTAAACTGTACATTTTTGACAGTTCAATTTACTCCTATGGCAACAAGAACCAGACATGCTTCAATGTCTGCATAACATAAATGCAGAGCACCCAGTGCAATAATTCACACCACTCACTTCCTGTGGGTATTATTTTCATTTTAAGCAAAAGCACTGTGTGTGAAGTTCTCCGTCCCTCTATTTAAACAATTCAACCATTAACCACCCTCACCCACTCCATCAGTGGAAGCCCAGCTGATGTAGGGCTCCAAACTTCTAGTGCTGGGTAAGGCATACATCAAATCTCTTTGTTTGTCCACTTGATCTCCCTTTTGTTCCGAAACAGTTCTCGCTGCTTATTTATTTATATGTCCCTTACAATCCTATTAGAGTGTTTATAAGACATGGCTTTATGATTCCTGCTATAATTCTGCTAAGTCTGGCAAGAGGTTTTGCATATTCATTCATGTCTCTTCATAATGGCATACAAGTCATTATCATTTTCAGAAGCTGACTGAAGCAGGGTTATTATTGTTAACTAAAACTAAACTAAAACCATTAAAAACAGTTTTATTACTTAAAATAAAATGAATGTTAATTGAAATTAAATAAAATATAACAAAAAAAGAAAAAGATTTTTATTAATTATTTTAACCAATGATATTCTTAGATTATGCAACCGACTTCAACCATCAAATGTAGCCCAATGGCAAGGCAAAAGTTGACTGCTACTTGCGAAAATGCGCTTTGATAAGTTAGCATGATAGCTTGTCAAAGTCTGTGGCTAAAGCACCAAGTGGTCAAAAGCCGAAAATGCATTTTGTATGAAGCGGTACCTGCAGCTGCAAAAGCTCATTCTGGTTGTGTACCATCTGTAGTTGCCGAGACAAAATTTCACATTTTCATTTAGTTTAAGTTTGTGTACTTTATATAAACATAAAAAACATTAAAAACATTTAAAAAAATTTATAAAAAATTAACAAAACTAAACAAATTTATATTTTTAGAAAATACTAGAAAAAAACTAGAAAAGTGCTTTTGAAAAACATATGTGTAACTACACTAATAGATTAGTTGTTTATGTTGACAAATGAAAATTAACCAATTTAGAGTTATTTGTTTGTGAACTGGACTACACTGCTCACGCTGTGTTTTTGATTCATTAAAAAAAAAACAGAATAACAAAAAATGGTTCATAGGAGTTATTTGTTCTGCAGGTGGACTACACTGGTCATGCTGCATTGATTGAGTCAACAGAGTATTGTGTCTGGACCAGCAGATGCATGATCCAAACAAACAACATCTGCACTGTAAAATCCAATAGTTTATTAAGTTAATTTCTAAGCAAATAAAACAACTTAAATTAATATAAAAATAATAATCAATAATCAAGTAGCCACAAAGGAACCAATGACATTAATACATCAATGAGAGGCAGCAGTGCACTAATAGTTGTTAAATTGCAAAAAATAACAGAAGAAATAAGGTTAGAGCATGCGCAACAAGTAACGCTTTGAATTTGTGTATGTTGATGTTGTTTCGCTCAGGTTAATTGGTGCCGAATTTGCTGAAGCTGGGAAAAGAAGCAGAGAGATTACTTGCATTTTTACCACTGGACAAAGATTGATTACGTCTATACAAGAATGATAGTAAGAAGAAAGTAAGTTATCCAAAAAATAATTGTGTGTGAATGCAGGGGCGGTTTCTTCAATCGGGCGATAGGGTGATGCACCACCAAAGTGTGAAAGGGAGGGATTTTTTTCCTATCACATTCAACCAGTGTTACACTAGCTGTTTCTGTACTGTTTGTTCTGCCTCTGGATATATAGTCCAATCAGCGTCAAGTCACATTATGTAGAGTACTGCACCTTTTTGGGCCAGTGTTCTCAACGTAAATGTTTTACGTCATGATTATTTTATGGTTTTATATTATGGTATATTACTAAGATACTTATACAAACATAAATATGTTGATTATATACCTAGTTCACCCAAAAATAAAAATTCTGCCATTTAATCTCCTTCATGTCAACCCAAACCCTTAAAACGTGTTCATCTTCATCTTTATATTTCTATTCCTGTTTTGAAAGCCTGTTAACCCAAAATTCTGACACTTCAAAATGTTTGTAAAAAATAAATCTAAAATAAATCCATATGAATGGAGCGGTTTAATCTAAAGGTGCTTTTCTACTTTTGGGCCAAATTGTTCTGGAACAATGGTAAGGAACAGTTCCCGTTCCAGCTGGCCAAGCGAGCTATTTGAGCAAGGTTATCACAAATCAGTAAAATTAAAAGAAGTATTTCATCCTTCATAACACGGTCGCTATTTACATACGTACTGTATCTTAACGCTTGCATTAACGCTGACACATTTGTGTTGCATTGCAAAGGGCTCTGTTATCAGCACAACAGTGAAAAATTTAACCATATCCGTATCGACTTGGGCCAGATCAGCACAGAATGGAATGGTTAAGCAACGTGAATGGTTTGGCCCGATGGTGGAAAAGAAGAGACATGATCACTTTATATGAACAACTGTCTAAAGTTTTGGGTGAATACACATTGAATAACTTCTTCTAATAACTGCTTCTGAATGTTCACGGTTCCCAGATTCTTTTCAGGGCAAGTTAGAGGGTTCGTGAGGTTTTTGAGCTGACTTAAACTGTACATTTTTGACAGTTCCATTTACTCCTATGTACAAATTTGTTTTATATCACACACGATTTTGAACCCGGGACTCTTTGCACTCAAAAGCTTACTTCAAATCCAACAAACCTTCACGGTGCAATATATAAAGATGATGTATAAATAAAAAATGTCACTAGCTCACTTGAGCTTATCAGAAAGAATGATGGCAACCACAACTGTAAAGAAAAAAGAAAAAACACCGAATATACGGTTGAAGTTATTTAAATAATTTTGCACATGTAGTTCATAATCATAACTGTTGACATTCCAAATATTAAATTGGAAATGAGCAAATGCTACAACAACACCCCATCTCGAGATCACATACTATTTACGTATCAAAAGAGCATAAAATTATATTCAAACATATGTAAAGCTGCTCTGTTTGTCTGCTATTTTTTCCTCGAGTTAGTATGAATGCCATAAAACTGAAGCCAGTCAGCACAGGACATGAATTTAAAATCCTACAGTTACATTATGTATATACATTATGTATATAAAATACTGCTGTATTTTAATTAATTAATGTTAGCAAAGATTATTAAATACTGTAACAAATGTATTGCTCATGGTTAGTTAATGCATTAAAAGGGTCATATGATGTGATTTAAATTTTTCCTTTCTCTTTGGAGTGTTACAAGCGCTTGGTGCATAAAGAAGATCTGTAAAGTTGCAAAGACTAAAGTCTCAAATCCAAAGAGATATTCTTTATAAAAGTTAAGAGTCAACAACGCCTACCTAAAACGGCTCGTTCTAACACACCCCATATTGTCTATATCAGGATGTGGGAAGATTTGCATAATGCCGCCCAAATGTTTACGCAAAGAAAGAAGGCATAACTTTAATTCTCGCTGTAGTACTGTTGTTGCCGCTGCGGTCATGTCGTGAAGACGCTGTGTGTTTCGTTGTGAAAGCGAAACTACTTTGTTTGGCCTTCCAAAAGAGGATGATATCCGCTTCGTCATGCCTAGAACTGAT
>NW_015505685.1:277145-279839 GCF_001515645.1 Sinocyclocheilus grahami
GATGTGGGAAGATTTGCATAATGCCGCCCAAATGTTCACGCAAAGAAAGAAGGCGTAACTTTTATTCTCGCTGTAGTATTGTTGTTGCCGCAGCCGCCATGTTGTGAAGGCACTGTGTGTTTCGTTGTGAAAGCTAAACTACTTTGTTTGGCCTTCCAAAAGAGGATGATATCCGCTTCGTCATGCCTAGAACTGATTCGTGCTGGTCACTGAGGAAATACATCAACTTCGCGCTATGCTTCCACGGCTTTCACCGTGGACGAAGCGGAGTCCAGCCCGGGGTCATCACATGTGGTTGCCGCAAGCCCGTTGACCGCTCCTTCACCGAATCCGCCGGCCGCGCTGTTCTCAAGCCCGCCGGCCGCTCCTCACTCAAGCCCGCGGGCCATTCCTCACTCAAGCCCGCCGGCCACCGCTCACTCTAGGCCTCCGGTCTCCGCTCACTCAAGCCCGCCGTGTGTGATGCTGTGCGTTTCATTGTGAAAGCGCGTCGCGATGCAACGCAACGCGTAAAAATACAGTATAAGTCATTATAATCCGTAATTATGTCCCCACTGGATGCAACAAATGCCTAGTTTATAATGGGTTTTAATGTTTTCGTCTCATCGCTCCGGCCGGAACAAGGCATCACAGTATGGTAAGGAGTGTAACATTTCAGTCACATGCTTGAGGTATTCGGCCAATCACAACGCACTGGATAGCTGGCCAATCAGAGCACACCTCGCTTTTCAGAACTATGAGCTTTGTAAAAATCTACGCGTTTCAGAAAGGCGGGGCATAGAGGAGAAACAATAATGTACAGTATGTGGAAAATAATGTGTTTTTTTAACCTTAAACCGCATAAACACATTTCATTACACCAAATACACAAAATAATGTTCTTTTTAGCAACATCATATGACCCCTTTAACTAATGGGGCCTTATTGTAAAGTGTTACCCTATGTTTGGGTTTACATTCAAATCACAAAGTGTCATGTGTTTCAGAAAATTTTTTAATTGCTTCAACAATAAAAGCATGTCACATGTATCTTCATCTTCTTTTCAGGCCATTAGTCATCATGTTCTCTGTAAACACCAGGTGTCAAGAAGGTCGCAGGCCTGGAGATGTAGCTTTAATTTAAGGAGCTTACAATCACATTGTGTTTTCAAAAGTAATTTTAAGTTTATTATGATTAGATGGGCCAAAAATAGTGATGTTCAATAGGTGGTTTGTTAGCTTGTTTGTCTTATTTGATTTGTGAACCAGCTTATGTACTGCCAAATATTTTCTCATCCAAATTCGAGGAGACACAGCCTTGGAAAAAACACCCCTGACACCAACGGCCCAAAAAGAGGATGGAAGCAATTGTGATGTTGACATTTCTCATAAACGGTCCGGGTGGTAATCATCCTCGTAGATCACCAGGTGCCTTAATTAGTTTTATATTTGCTGTGGCAAAGCAAGGTTTTGTTTATTGTTCATTTACTTTACTATTTGACTATTTAATTTACTAGACTATTCTGACTATTTGACAGCCTGCTTGGTTGCCATGGCATTCTGATTACAGTATGCCTCTCGAATTTCAATTTTCACTCTCTGTTAAGGCAAGAGCACAGGACAACAGCCTCTCCCCACTAACCTCCAATCTACCCCTATTTACATGTATATCCTCACACTCATGACACTGTCTGTGCATTCAGAACATCCCTGGAGAATCTTCCTTTCAGATTGGCTTATCTCATTAAAGCCACAGTCCCACAAACATCACACTTGCATGAAGAATACGGTTGATCTGACCGCAGAAAACAGTTAGGGCTAAAACAATCCATTTTTATTAATGCATACCATGTGGGTCAAGATAAAATAATCACTTTTAAATGCCATTTTTTTACTCTGCATATTAAAGGAATATTATGAATTCAAGTCAAGCTTAACCAACAGCATTTGGTATGATGATAATACCAGATAACCATAAAAGTAATTTTGACTTGTTTCCTTTCTTAAAAAATTAAATGTGTATGTGTATGTGTATATGTGTGTGTGTGTGTGTGTGTGTGTGTGTGTGCCTGTTTTTCTATACTGGGGGGACTTGAACCTGAATACACACAGACTCATGGGGACTCGTGTCACAGTGGAGATAGATAGATAGATAGATAGATAGATAGATAGATAGATAGATAGATAGATAGATAGATAGATAGATAGATAGATAGATAGATAGATAGATAGATATAAATATAAATTCCTCAGAATTGGACTTTATAACTCACAATTCTGACTTTAAAACTTGCAATTGCCAGTTTATTTTTCGCATTTCTGAGAAAAAAGTTGCAATTACCTTTTTTATTTTATTTATTTTTTATCCTGTGGCGGAAAAGGCTTCCATAAGATATAGCGTTTATAGTGAGGCATTTATAACAGTGAATGTTGTCCATTTTTGTAGGAATTTAAACCAGAAATGTGAAGCATATAACTTTTACATTTTTAATTTCTGTTAAAACATATGTATTATTTGAGTCTTAAAGCTCATTTTTACAGCTGCTTTAGGGTTTTAGTTCCTACAGCCTTACATTGTCATGGTGACGAAGCAGGAAACTGGATATAACTTTGCACAGAAGGTTATTTAGTAATCTTTATATATATATATATATATATATATATATATATATATATATATATATATATATATATATATTTGAGATGAAAAAAAAGA
>NW_015505685.1:280081-290288 GCF_001515645.1 Sinocyclocheilus grahami
TATACTTTTTTGCCCCACTCTATATATATATATATATATATATATATATATATATATATATATATATATACACTAAAATGATATTAACACCTGTGTTTTGTGGCTATACTATTGGAACACTGAGTATTTTAATGGCCTTAACTGGCCTTATTCACTTCCACTGTAAGCTATAACACAGATTTATTTAAAATAAAAAGAAGAGACAAGTTAAAATTAATTTTAATGCTAAGTAACAAAATGCTGTTGATTGAGCTTAACTTGTATTGAACTCATAATATTTCTTTAATATACAATAAATCATGCTCCTTCAGCAGGGTAAAATATGAATTAAAGGAATCTCAAATCATAAATAAAGCTAAAACGTAATCACAATTTCTAATAGAAATCTCCTAGTGCACATAACAGATGCGACCCGAGGAGAGAAAGAGGTCTGTAAGGTGGCTGCCATGCATCGCGCAGGTGAGCACGGAATAATGTTGGACCTTTTCCATTTACTACTCACGATGCCAAGCACTCTGGGTGCGGTTACGCATGGGCACCTCTGGATCTGCCAACAAATCTGTTCTATTCTCCAGCCTGGCACATGATCCTCTCCACTCTCAACGCAAGCTTGAGATATAGCCACAGCAGTTCCTTATTCTTTAGAATCTATCAGTGACACATACAGGGAGAGGCTGTCAGATTAAAGTGATTGCGTCAGGCTGGATATTTTGAGAACATTTTCAGATTTCAGAGGTTTAAACCCCAGAATGCTGCCGAGATAGAAAAAAACAAGACAGGAAAGAAAAAAACAGGAGCAAAAGCAGGACTCGCAAAATTTCAAAATCGCTGGTAGCCCTTTGGACAGACATTCTTCAGATAGCCCAAAATGAATTTAAGTAGCCCGAATAAAATAAAAAAAAGACATCGGCTGAACTTCACTGCGGACAAATCAGCATGATTAAAAACTTTAGTGATCGCTTTTTTTCTTCAAATATCAAGTCAAGAGAGTAGGGGTGCAACGGATCACAAAACCCACGGCTCAGATCATATTGCATTATCATATCAGATTTTGAGTAACAGATCGGGTAATTTTGCAAAAAAAATATGGTTCTTTATTATTTTAAAGGGGTGGTTGATTGCGATTTCATTTTTTAACGTTAGTTAGTGTGTAATGTTGCTGTTTGAGCATAAACAATATCTGCAAAGTTACGAAGCTGAAAGTTCAATGCAAACGGAGATATCGTCTTTTAAAATTCTGTCAGCTTAATGCCCACAAAAACGGCTGGTAGGGACTACAACGAGTTACTTCCCAGGTTTGTGACATAACAAACCTAGATAAACCCCACCCTCAGAAAAAGGCAGCAAAGGGGGCGAGGCCATGCTGCGCTGCTTTAGAGAAGAAGAAGAGAAAACTTGGTGTACGTAAAAATCTTCATACATGAATCGCGATTCTGTCTTCTAACGATTCTAATGGGTTCACAAGTTTCAAAATCAATGTTCTAAAGCAGCGGTTCTTATTTATCCAACAAAATGCTGCAGATTTCATTGCGAATTTGAAATATGTCAAATAATAACTTGACATTTTAAAACAAATCCCAAATCAAATAATTAAATAAAACTAATAAAATAAATATTTTCATATAAACAAACTAATGCTTTGGCTGTTCATTTTTCATTTAAAATCAGAGTCAACCACTGCATTTTAATCACGATCCAAACAAAGATGCTAAATACATGTTATTTAGTTTGAAATTAGACCGTATAATTTCGAAATTTTAAGCAAAAACAGAATGGTTTGATTGTAGCTTTGCGAATGAGAAGCAAATGTCACTCTCTGACAGCAGGTGGCGCTTATGGAACAGCAGGTATTTATAGGCTGCTGCCCCTTTAAGACCAAATGCACAGATTCAATATAATGATGCACTTGAGATTTCTTTCTCCACTGTTTACATTCACTTAAAGGTACAATATGTAAGATTTTTGTAATAAAATATCAAAAAAACACTTGCACGGTGTTATATATTTCATGCAGTTGTTGTGTAATTACGTTATCTCAAAAGTTCCCAAGGATTTGTAAATCCAGATAAATTCCAGTTTTAAATAATGACTCGTCCCTGGTCATTGTCGTCTATCAATGACGCAATATCCTCGGTATCCGCTTATGAATACTACAGCAACACACGTGGAGAAATGCGGAAGTGTTAGTTATACCGCATGCAGCGCGCCACTGTTGTTCATTTACGTTATCGTGGATCACGATTGGAAAGTACGGACAATCCAAAAAAACGCAACTGAGGCAAGAAGGCATTGGGACAAACACAGAAATAAAACTAAAATAAATATCGGCGTGGCGTTTCCAAAATGGAGAGAGCTTCGCGAAAACTTCGGACTGGACAGAGACTCCGCTCTCGTGTGTTTTAATAGACAGGTAAGCAAATATCATCCGTGAAAATTATTTGTGAAAACAACATTTCCCATCGTTCCATGCTCAGTCATTGCGTCATCGAGCTTCGCCTCTGTTATTGTTTTGAAAATGCAACCTCTAGCGGCGAAAACTTACATATTGTACCTTTAAGACATAACCGACTTACCGAGACAGTTATTTTGAAATAATTTTGTGTGTGTGTATGTGTTCCTTCAGATGCAAGGATATGTAGATTATGTTCAAGATAACCCATCGGGCAGGGCGGTGATACATTTTGGTAGCCCGAATGGAAAACACAATAACCCCGGGACGTCAGGCTAGCAATTTTGCGAGCCCTGAAAATAATAATTTCTCAAACCACAGTCTTTTGAAAAACTTTTGATCGCACACAACTGGGTTAACCTGAATTAGAAACTGTATTATCTTAGTTTGCCAAAGGAATGAAGCACAAAACGACATGTCATTCGCACTACTAAACAAAATACACAAAATTAAGAAAGAAAAAAAGAAAGAGTGTGTTCCCAGCACATTCTGCTAGTACACTTACAGACTAGAGCGATTCCTGTCAAGGGAACAATCACGGTTGCCATGGTAACCATAAAGCATCATTCAAGGTCATTATTCACACAAAGCAAGAATGGAATATTTTATTGCATCCGAGTAGCCAGAGCGCAAGGATATCAGCGAGAATGTTCAAGCCATTAAAACACAAGATGTATGGGTAATGATCGAGCCCATAGAGCACGGCTATGAGACATATGACCCCCTCCCACCAGCCACTGTCATCGATCCACACCGCAATGAGTTTGTCTTCCCAGTCATTTTCCGACATGACACCACTGCCTCTGAGGTTTTGCCTGATAAAAACAAAAGATGTAGGCTTCTGCAGGGGGGGGGAAACGTACATGAGCAATTACATGACCAATCCACCATTCTTGATCTAAGTTTAAAATGGGAATTCCCCACCTTTCATCTTACATTTATACCTTTGCACGTACTCTTTTTTGACATTTCACTCAGTTCACTGGAGGCAAAGTTTTGGCAGAAGAGGCTGCCACGGTTCCCTACATCAAAGTTTGAGTCATCAGAGAGAGAGACTGCGATCCTGAGGGAGACGCTGCAGGCATGCGAGCGGAACTGAAAAGCACTGACAGTTGTAACAGTGAACTAAGCCACTTGAGCCAGGGAACCAGAGCCACAATATAGAGGATGTGATAAAGAGACGTTTAACAACTTAGTTTAACACTTAACAACTTGAGCAGATGTGAAAACTTTTTACGGAAACACTTTCTGGAACTGATCACTCAAATAAAGCATTCTTTTGAACATGTTAATGGGGTTGTTCATAACAAAATTACAATTATGCTATCAAATATCTTCATGTGTGGAACACAAGATATTAAAAATGTTTTTGTTTTTTCTCCATAAAGATTGAAGTCAGTGGGTTTTTGGAAGACAATGGCTTTCATTAAATGTACAAAAACCATTGTAATACTCTTGTGTGAATAAATGTTAATAAATCTTCATTTTTTGGTGAACTAATATATTTAAGATTAAAAAACAGTTTTATCAAAAAAGCTTCTTATGCTCACAATGGCTGCATTTATTTGACTGCATTTATTTGAAAATGCAGTAAAAGCAGTAATATTATGAAATATTAGAGTTTAAATTTACTCTTATCTGTTTTAATAAGTTAATATATTTGCAATATATTTTAATCTATTCCTGTGATGGCAAAGATTAATTTTCAGCAGTCATCTCCAGTCTTCAGTATCACGTGATTCTTCAAAAATATGTCTAATATGCTGATTTGGTGCTCAAGAAACATTTCTTATTATTAGCGATGTTGAAAGCAGCTGTGGTGCTTAATATTTTTGTAGAAACCTTGATACTTTTTTCCAGGATTCTTTGATGATTAGAACGTTTAAAGAAAACACCATTTATTTTGTATAGTCTTAATTTAAATAATGTTTATAAAGAAATTAATTGAGCTGTTTAAGAATATATAAAATCTTTTTTAACAAGAAAAAAAAATACTCAGACCTGACACAATACTCACAAGGTACAGAAATTCCATGAGAAGTATATGTCCTTGTATGAATGCATAAATATTCTGAAACACACAGTGATGCATTACCAAAGCAATGATGTATAGAGCGTAACACGCACACATCACAATGCTTATGCAAACCAACAGGGGTGAAAAATGTATACATGCAGGAATGGTGATTTTTTTTTTACTGTCCAAGATTTACTATGTTTTGTGTGTGTGTGGCAAGGTCATGGTTGCCCTTTCAAATGAAGTTCCCAATTCATTCATCCGCCATAGCCTGAACTATTCATCACCGAGTGCAAAGGCATGCCATGAACATGTGGCTGTGGAAGAATTCAATTACTCCAAATAAGCCACATCTCACCTCATCTAGCCATTTTTACGCTACTTATAGGCCCTGATGAAATCGTTCAGTACAGTTCTGTTTGGATTAGGTTTCCCCAAACACCAAATGCTTATGCAGCATAATGTAATCATCTCTGTATAAAATGCTGAATAGTACAGCTTGCTGATTTATACATGTGTAGTTCAATACACTTGTCTGTTGAGCTTTGCAGACCAGTAAGCAGAATTGATGAAATGTTGGTGTAGATTGTGAGAAAGCGTTTTTGCTCTTGGCATGAAAGCGGTTTACTGCTGGGCTGGGATTCTGGGATATCTAAATGAGAGCCACACAAACATATTTTATGACCATGTTTTTAACCTACGAATCTGAAGGAAGTAATTTAAAAATTGAAGGAAACATCAAAAAGTAGAGCTACACTCTTAAATTTTAAAAACTAAATTTCTATACTCATAGAAGTGGGAATTTGTGATTTTTGATATTATGAGCACTATGTAGCTGTCCCTGATCAACTGTTACATGCTGTTTTATGCACTAGAAAACTCTTCCAGTTCTTGATATACAGTACGATTTTATAGACCATTTCTCCCAGAGTGCATGATCTTTGGAAAGGTAAAACTGGCAAGAGTGGCGGCCTCATCTTCATCTTATACCACTTACATATACATCTTATACAACTAAATATTGTACTAGATTATGTTTCGCAACAGAACTGAATATGATGTTCAAATGATATAAACACAAAAATCACAACAAAGAATAGTAGAAGAGTATCATTGAAGACAACAAAAGGTATGACTGTTGTGATGACTAAAGCATACAAGAGGCACAGCAATGCTCAGTTTGAGGAAAATCCCAGAGAAATTATGGCAAGTGTTGTTTTTTACACCACTGTAGGTTGTTGCTTTTATGCTCCACTGCACTGTATCTCAGTTAAAAGTATGACCTTGTGCCAAATGTCTGGGCAGAAAAAAGTATTTTGTATGACTTTATTAATAACATACAAATAGAATAATAACTTTTCAAAAGGTTAACATTTTTAAAATTATTTTTTTTCTCATCAATAACAACTAAAAGCAAATGATCTATAGAATCACTCAAAAAAGCAATGGCAAGGTCATGGATTTGATTCCCAGGGAAAGCATGAACTGATAAAAATGTGTATATTGAATTCAATTCAAGTCGCTTTGGATAAAAGCATCTATCAAATGCATGAATACAATGTAAACACAAGTAGAGTCCAGAGATGTAAAAGGAATATGTATTAAAGGGGTTTTTAAACATAAAGATTTCTCTGCACAGTAAAAAAAAAAATATTACAGGCATCATCACCAGTGTCCGTTTCAATGCAGAAGCATCTAGGTTTATATGGAAAAATTCTACTTAGAATTTGAAAAGGTAGTTCAAATGTGTGTTTGACACTGGTCTAATGAGAATCTGGAGATGTGACTCATAGAGACTGGCCTTGATAAATGTCTTGCATTAAGAAAAAGCAAGTGAGATTGAATTCTCTTTATGTTATAAGATGACTACATTAACATACTTTATTCAAGCCACACCTTTGATTTGAAAATATAATGGTTAAGAGTCTTATTAATTAACTTTCATATATGCTATAGATCTCTTTTAAAACTAATAGCCAAAAACTGTCACCAGTTTTCACTAAGAAAAAGCTTTAAATATTAAAACCTGTTAACTGTAAGATGCCTTTCAACTATAAGAAATATAATAATAAAAGAATACAAAAACTACACATTTAAATGTTTTTACATGTAGTTTTGAAAAATATTTAAATGTTTATACCATTTTATTATATATACCCCCCCCCTCACACACACACACACACACACACACACACACATACACACTGATGGATCTGTTCCATACTAGTGGCACACAAGTTTGTGTGTGTGTTAAAAATAACTGTATATCAGTGTTTGTATTATGTGCATGTGTGTTTTAGGGACACTCCCTGGACAAGTCTAAAGGGCAGAAGTATTTGCAGAACAAATTCGCTATTAACAAGCTTTTTAATTTACCCAAAAAGAGCATAAAGAACACCCCATAGATGATAAAGTCAATTGTCAAATCTTGGCTGAGTGCTCACTGACCTTTCCCGTGCTCTGGGTTCAGAGAGGAAGAGGCACGGCTTTATCAGTAGTTAAATTAATGATCAATCCTTGAAAACTCCCTGACACTGCAAGACTTCTCCTGGCTTAGCCGTTCTTCTCTCTTTATTCCTCATCTCAGATTCTTCCCTTCGCTGCATAATACACACACACACACACACACACACACACACACAAACACATTCTGCAATTGCACGGGCATCCCAAAGCTCTGAATGCCACAAAACTTGCTCCTTCCCATAAGCCACAAACCTCTGTCACATTTCACTCACTCTGTGTGCCAGAAAGCAAATGTCTCTGTTTTGTATGTAAGCTAGCCAAGCCCAGAGCAGAAGCAGGAAAAAGTTGAACAGTTAAACATCTTTCACCTCGCTCTCTGTGCCGTCTCAATCACTCTGCTTCTCTCTTCAGAGATTTTTAAGCATAGATGGAGGCTTTAACAGTAGCCCACATTACAGATGAATATAATCAGCTATTGTGTCCACGACAGACAGAATGATGGGGTTGATGGATAAAGCCGGAGATGTAAATCTGCTCTTACCTGCTGTTGAAGCTTAAAGCAGGGAGGAGGAACAGGAGGTAAACGGCTCCGATGAATTTCATTGCTTTGTCTTGCTCTCATGCACTCGGCGTCTCTTTCACCCCTTTTCTCTTGATCGCACGCTTATCCCTTCTCCCGTTCTCTCTCCCTCTCCTCGCTGACTCGCTCACCCGTTCTCTCTCTCTTTTAGTGGTGCACACGCGCGTTAACGCAGGCACACACGCCACGGCAGACAGATGCAACACTGCAAGCGGTCGGTGTATGTGAAAGTGTGTGGCTCTTCGGCTTCAAGTAGCAGGAATGGGGAGACGGACGGATTTATTAATGGCCAGGAACCAGGGTGCAGGGGCGGGGGGGATCCGGGATCCGGGGAGGAAGACTGGAGAATGATTTGAGGTGGTGAGGTGATGTCAGCATCAATACAGCCAGTGGCTCCCTGTCTTTCTCTTCTGTGTTCCACGGCAAGATGAATACCTGCTGGTGTGTTCCACATGATATCCATCTGTCTACATTATTACCAGCAGCCTTGGGACGGGGCAGGGCGATTATCTGGGCTCGAGGCATGCAGGGTTACTCCACAAAGACTAAATTAATCATCTTTCATGGAGATTACACTTTGATGGCAGGGTTCATTAGTTTGACATTTTGTTCTCTGTTGTCTGTCAAAGTAATTGATGAGACATTTCCCTGCTCACCATCTCATATTGTGAGATTAAGAGGGTAAACCGATCATGATAAATTGAATAGTCATGCAGTCGCTTCGTTTTACCTTTCCACCGTTCCGCCGCATCTGATGTCTCCATCCGCCTTCTCAAAACCAGTGTTCAGTTTCTAGACACAAGGTAAAAAAACATCAAAAGTGTAATGAAAATATCAACATCAAACCAATTTATTTAAATTTACCATTGATTGATGAGATGAAAATTCACACAATCTATTTTCTAAATGCATGTTATGGATCGTATTATTGTAAACATTTCACAATCCATGTAGGTTTTTTTTTTTTTGACCTCTTAAATTTTCCTTTTTTCTTCTATATTTTTAACTTCAATCTTAAATCCCATCCCTTTCTTACAACCTACAGCAATCTTTTCAGATCGGCAATCCAATCAACAACTGATGGATAGAACCTTAAGTCTCACCTTACCTTTTTTTGTAAATAATCCATTTCACTTGGATGTACGTCAAAAATCGATCTATCTGAAAATATCTGTAACTACTTCCGTTATATTGCGACTTTATAATCCTTATGTTTTATCTAAAAACTCCATAATTATGGTTGATTTCACCAAAACAAAAAGTACTATTGCTTGTTTTAGCTTTCTGACCAGCATGATCAACACTGACATTAGGGGTCTCACTTGGGAGCCCCAATCACCTCTGAGCATTACAAGAAATGCCCAGTGACAATTGGCGGAGGGGAATTTGCATGCCTAGTCACTCCCCATACATACATGTATATAAGATGGCGGCATGCATCCACTCATTCAGGTTTGTGCTGAGGAACCGAGAAATCATCCTGGCATTCAGCGCAGTTTACAGTTGTGACATGAGGGACCCTTTCAGTCAGTCACGTTCAACGTTATGTCGACACTGACGTTAGGGGTCCCTATGGAAAGCACCACAACCAGAACTGTGTTACGAAAATTTAAGGTGCAGATGATCAAGCAATCATGCTTCAGCAATCATGTCAGGACAGATGTACCAGGACCACTGAGAGATCCCAAGAGGGAATGAGGTGTGGTCTGGGGGGATTTAATCTCCTCGCGCCTCTCGGGAACCTGATGATCATCCTGACCGAGGCCCCCCTCGGCAGGATGTGCTGGCACACAGCTGGACCTGGGGTCTGCGCAAGCGTCCCCCAGTGAGCCTCCTTGCACAGACTCTGTGCAAGATCAGGGACGACGAGGAGGAGGTCCTTGGCTTCCCCAAGTATCTTCCATCCACTGCATCATGACGCGACGCAATAGCAGTGGTATATACTTTGAAAGTGAAGGGGGACAGCCTCCGGTCCAACTTCTCTTGGAGGAAGGAAAGCACAATGCTGAACAGGCATCTTTAGGAGTTCTCTCAGCGAGAGCAACACCAGTCAACAAACAGACCCCACTTCAGAGCATAGGCCTGCCTGGTAGAGGGAGCCCTAGGCTGAGTGACAGTATCTATCACAGCCCGTGAGAGGCCAGTGAGGTCCGCCGCGTCCCGTCCAGAAGCCAGACATGCAGGTACCACAGATCGGGACGTGGGTGCCAAATAGTGCCCTGCCCCTGAGAAAGAAGGTCCTTCCTCAGGGGGATTCTCCAGAAAACCAGGTCCGGGTGGGCCAATATGGCACAACCAGCAGGACATGCTTCTCATCCTCCCTGATCTGTGCAAGGAGGCTAACTGGGGGACTCTTGTGCAGACCCTGGGGCCAGATGTGTGCCAGTGCATCAGTGCCGAGGGGGGCTTTGGTCAGGGAGAACAACTGGCAGTTGGAGGATTCCTGGAAAGCGAACAAGTCCACCTGGGCTTCCCTGAATCGACTCCAAATCAACCGGACCACCTGGGGATGGAGTCTCCATTCTCCAGGAAAGGTAAGCCATCATGAGAGCAAATTGGCTGCACGATTGAGCTCCCCTTGAACATGAATGGCACACAGTGATTTGAGCAGTGTCTGACTCCAGAGGAGGAGATGGCGGGTGAGTTGCAACAGGTGACGAGAACGTCCCCCCCCCCCCCCCTTTTTGTTGTTTTG
>NW_015505685.1:290425-334832 GCF_001515645.1 Sinocyclocheilus grahami
CCCCCCCCCCCCCGATTGTTGATGTATGCAACCGTCACAGTGCTGTCCGTGTGGACGAGCACATGCTTGTCTTGCAACAATGGACCAATCAGACAAAGATCAAGCAGTACTGCCAGCAACTCAAGGCAATTGATATGCCACTACAGTCGAGTTTCCGTCCAGGAGCCTGAAGCTGCAAGCCCATTTCATACAGTGCCCCAGCCCGTCCAGGAGGCATCTGTTGTGACAACAACATGCCTCGACACTTGGTCCAAGGGCACACCTGCCCGTAGAAAAGCAAGGTCTGACCACAGGCTGAAAAAGTGCAAACAAACTGGGGTAATGCCGACCCGGTGAGTGCTGCGGTGCCATGGCCATCTCGGGACTCGGCTGTGCAGTCAGTGCTGAAGCAGTCTCATATGTAACAACCTGAGCAGAGTAACTGCGGCTGCAGATGCCATATGCCCCAGGAGCCTCTGAAATTGCTTTAGAGGAACCACCATTTTCCCCTTGAATGAATTCAGGCAGTTCAGCACCAACTGAGCATGCTCGTTTGTGAGACGTGCTGTCATGTTGACCGAGTCCATCTCCATACCGAGAAAAGGGGTGCTCTGCACAGTTGACCCTCTTTTCCCAGTTGACCCGAAGGCCCAGCTGGCTGAGATGCTGAAGCATTATATCCCTGTGCTCGCACAACAGATCTTGTGAGTGAGCTAATATAAGCCAGTCATTGAGATAGCTGAGGACTCAGATACCCATCTCCCGAAGTGGGGACAGGGCACCCTCCGCGACTTTTGTAAAGACACAGGGGCAGCCCGAAGAGGAGGAAGTATGCGTCCTTCAGGCCGATCACTGCAAACCAATCCTGGTGTCGAATGCATGAATGAATGCGCCTCTGCGTCAACATCTTGAATGGAAGCTTGTGAAGGGACCATGGCGTGCAGAGCGGAGGTGGCCTGGCCTGCAGCACTGTAAGCCTTGGCAGCTAGGCTTTGGATGGGAGGCGCAGATGATTCCTAAGTGGCGGTGTTTTGCAGGCACAGGTGCACTGCAATGGCACACTCCACCTGGGGAACGTTGATGTAACCCCTGGCAGCCCCACCAACGAGGGTAGTGAGGAGGGGAGAGCTCAAACATGACCGGGCGGTGTAGGGAGCCTTCCACGTTTTAGTGAGCTCTTCATGAACCTCTGGGAAGAAAGGCACTGGGGCGGAGCGTGGCTGAGAATCACATCCGGAGCCCTGATACCAATCGTCCAGCCTCAAGCGTTCGGGGGATGGAGATGAATTCACCTCCAGCCTGATGCTCTTGGCGGCCCGGAGGACCATGGCCATCAACTCTGCTTCTGACTCCGACTATGGAGACACCGAAGCCGGTTGTTGCTCAGCAGAGCCTTCAGCATCAGAAGACGATAGTCCCTCCTTTGATGCTGAGATCGACATCTTATCCTCCACAGGAACCCCAAATGAGACATTGTGTCTTCCACGGGATGGACTGGTGCCATCATCCGGGAGCTCGACGATGCTACACTGTGAGGAGCAGGACTTCTGTGGGGGCTGGCCCAGCAGAACATTCCTGACAGTGATCCTCAGGTCTCCCTTGTCCCTAACTAATGTGGCCCCGAGATCTTTACACCCAGAGGTACCGGATGGTAGAGCTCAAAGGTAGCCATGGACATGTGCTCGCAATGCGGACATGAACCATCCACGAAAGCCATCTCAGCATGCTTGTGACCCAGACCTGTGAGATCATCAGAGGTAAGGACACTACCGCACCGAGAAGCACACTGCTGGAAAGATATCTTGAAAGACACTCTTGACCACGCAAACTGTAGGAAATTGCTCTTTTATGCTGGAGCACCCAGGCACTTTTCTGTGCTAAATAGGGTGAACCCACCATCTGAATGCAACCGAGAATCTCCTGCAGACTGTAGATCTCGTCGTTTCTCTGATAGTGGAAAGAGAGCTCACGAAGCAATCGGCTCCAAAGCAAAAGTCTGAATGAGTGGATGCACGCCCCCATCTTATATACCCGTATGTATGGGAAGTGGCTTGGCATGCAAATTCCACTCTCCAATTGTCATTGGCCGTTTCTTGTAATGCTTTAGAGGTGATTGGGGCTCCCAAGTGAGACCCCTAATGTCAGTGTTGACATGACATCGAACGTGACTGACTGAAAGGGAACAATTATTTTCTCAATTGCACTTGATAGCTAGTGACACAAATTCTGTCATAGTTTACTCAGTTACCCTCATATTGTTATGAAGTCATATTACAACGGCATCTTCTTTCCTTTGTGTAAAAGACCGCACAATCAGATTAAAAACAGCGTCAAAAAATTAATGTGAACGAAAGCTTTCAAAATTCGCAAATGGAGGCTAAAGCTCCATAGAATTGTCATAAAAGTAGTCCATGACTTATGTACTATATTCCACAAGTTTTATGTAAAAAAAATAGACAGAAATTGAAATCAGTATTAAGTGATAATCTCCTTTTGTGAGTGGTTAACTGCTTGATAGGACCATCGAGCCAAAATTGAGAACTGGATTCATTTGATTTTACAAACCAATCGTTCAGACCATTTCTGTAAACTGGATTAACTGATTCATTAACCGATTTGAGTCAAAAGATCTGACTCAAAAAAATAATAATTTGACATTAAACTGGACATGTAAAACTAAACTCTCATGAATACACTGAGGAAAGTTAGGGCGGATGTCAAGATTTTCACTTTCAGTGAATAAGTTTTGGTTTGTTTCATACTCCAAGTTATCCAATGGCTTCACAACACTTGGAATAGAACACATAACTCTTAAAATGATGCTTTTATGGTGCCTTTGCATCATTTTTAAGCTTGAAAGCTTCAGCACTCATTTATAGTAATTGCATGGAGAAAGAGCTTTCCAAACTTCACCTTTTGTGTTCTGCAGAAGAAAGCAAGTCATGTGACATTTCCTTTTTTAAGGCGAACTGTCCCTTTAATATGAATACTTTATCATGTTTCTTCTGAAATGTTGTGAAATACTCACAAAAAAGGCAACTTTTTAAAACAAAATGCTTTAATATGAGGGCCAGCGCATCATAAAAACAATTAGGAAACTGAAAAATAGAGGGTCTGTTGATAGTATCCATCCTTCTTTTACCTGTCTCTCTCGCACTATTTTTGTCTTCAAAGGGAATAAAAGATTTAGGGATAGCCATTGCTTTTAGCCATGGAAGGCTGACTGATTCAAGTTCTATGATCAGAACAGTGGATATAGAGGAAAGATGTGTCGGCGGTAGAGGTCGTGTTATAAAAGAATGATGAATGGTTTCCATTAAACCACTAATGGAGTTTAGAGTCTATTGTCCCTTAGTTCTACTCCCTGCTCCTAATTCCGCACCTATTTGATTTGTGTCTAATTAGAGCGTTATGGGTTGCATAGACACTCAGGGAATGTTCACCTATGACTGAGGTCCAGGTCCTTGGGACTGCAATAAGTATTTTTAGCAATCTGGTATTATTTGTCTTCGTCACACCTTCAGCAGTCTGTGTCACAGTAGACAAGGTGAGGGAAAACATGTCTCCTGTCAGATTTAAGAGAAATGAAGAGTGCTTTCAGATGAACACTAAGCAGGGGAAAAAAGGAAGCTCCGAATTGTTTAGATGGCTTTCAATCAATCAATCAATCAATCAATCAATCAATATTATTTTTCTTGTTTTCCATTAAATATTTAAATTACAAAAAAAAAAGATCCGTGTTAATAAATACTATAAACTAGTACAGTATTTATTAATATTTTGAATTCGTTTTTATTTTTATATTTTATATAAAAATATCTTAATGGTTTATATACTGTGTGTGTGTGTGCTATTAATAATTTAGGGTGACCATACGTGCCCTTTTTCCCCAGACACGTCCTGGCCAGGATTTGTATAATGCCTAAAATATCCAGGTTTTGGCTTTGTTTGCGCTGCACAGACCAATCAGTGTATGACATCAAGGTACCGTGAGAGCTATAGGGAGCAGAAGGCTCCTTATGCTTTCGAATCGCTCTCGCAGTACTTTGATGTCATACACCGATCGGTCTGTGCAGTGTCCCTTCAAGTCGAACACACCTTATATGTATGCATAATTTGCATCACTTTGACCATTCTCTGTAGATCCCACCTTCTCATGCGCCACGATTGGTCGATTATGTACAATGCATGCTTGTTACTGGTCAAACTACTTTTCGATCATTACCTTCAGCAAGTATGAAAACAAAGCCAAAACCTGGATATTTTAGGCAATATAAAAATCCAGGCCAGGACGTGTCTGGGAAAAAGAGCATGTATGGTCACCCTAAACAATTCCAAATGATTTATTCTGAGAGAGTTACACATCTGTAGTGGTCACCGTGTGTCAGAAGGTTAAATATTTGAGAAGGTTAAATACTTGAGAAAATAAAATTGTTAAAATAATATGACTGGTTGTCACAAATAAATATTGAAATATTTTTTTTTTTTTGTCTAAGCATAAATCTTATTATTGACCCTTCCTCATCCATTTTGCTCAAATCAAGGGTAAAATTACAATGAGAAAAAAAAATTAAGATACATTTTCTAAAAATGACTCTTAATACACAATTCTTAAATCTATCTTGTTTTACGGATGTTTACATATTTTTACTAAAACAAATAAATAAAAAAACAAGATTAAGGAAATTGTTTTAGCAATGTGCACAAATAATGTTGTAGTGCATAATATAGAGCATCTTACAACTGTACAAAGTAAAGCACAAAGTATGGTGAATATAGGCTAAATCAAAGGGGATCATGATTCACACAATTTCATGCAGTTCAACAATAGAAGTTGTTCTCTTGAGCTGCCTGCTGTGTTAGTGTTGAAAAATGGAGGAAAACAAATACGGTAATGACTAAATCCATTTTATACACTATATTAAGCTTTCTCTTTCTCTCTTTCTCTCTTTCGCTTTGTTTACCATAAAAAGCAATTCAGAAATATTTGGTATGTTTTATTATTAAACCTTTTGAATGAACTGTGTAATTAATTGTTTTCTTATTGACATATGCTTTATCTTTGTGTGTTTGGTTTCCGGTTGCCAAAATATGTGAAGATGATGTGTATAATATGTCAGTGAATGTACAAACAGGAACGTGTAATACAGGCGCAGTGATTAAAGGGGTCATATGATGCTATTTTAAATATAATTATTTGGTGTAACAGAATGTGTTGACGTGCTTTAATGTTCAAAAAAACATTAAAGCACGAATACTGTACATTATTGTATACTGTAAATACTGTACATTATTGTAGGTCCTCTATGCCCCGCCTCTCTCAAACGCGTCGTTTTCAACAAAGCCCCCTCCTTTGACAAGCGCAGTCTGCTCTGATTGGCCAGCTGACCCAGTGCATTGTGATTGGCCGAACACCACAAGCACGCGTGTGACCCTGTTCCCCTCTCTCACACACACACACACACACACACGACACGCTACTCTGCGCTGCGCAAAACTCTGCATTTGAACAGTCAATAGCAAATACTTAAACTAATAACAAAACATACTTACAGTCGCTGATTCAGAAGCGCCAGATTGTCATAGCAAAGTCGGAATTAACCTTTTTTTTTTTTAGAAATAGCCTTTGTGCACAGTCGTCCATGAAATGCGTTGCACAAATTCGAACATCTTGGTTGTGCTGTTCTGTTGTAAATAAATCTTAACCAATGTTTCCTAAATGCATCTACTTCCGGAAGGCCAAATAAAGTGCTTTTGCTTTCGCACTGAATCACACAGCGTCTCCCTGACATGGCTGCATCAACACTACTGCTGTTCCTGAAACCATGCCTTCTTTCTTTGCGTGCACATTTGGGCGGCATTATGCTAATATTTCCACATAGTGACGCAGATATGTGGGGGCATGTTAGAACGAGCCATTTTAGGTAGGCATGGCTGACTCTTAACTTTTATAAAGAATATCTCTTTGGATTTGAGACTTTAGTCTTTGCAACTTTGCAGATCTTCTTTATGCACCAAGAGCTTGTAACACTCCAAAGAGAAAGGAAAACTTGAAATCGCATCATATGACCCCTTTAAGTTTTTTAATCTACCTGTACACATTTCCTTATAGGGATAGTTCACCCAAAAATGAAAATGTATCTGCTTACCCCCAGGGCATCTAAGATGTAGGTGACTTTGTTTCTTCAGTTGAACACAAACTGAGATTTTTAACTCAAGCCGTTGCAGTCTGTCAGTCGTATAATGTAAGTGGATGGGAATCACGGCTTTGAGAGTCATAAAACATACACTTGAGATTGTAGATAGAGTGTAAATGGTCCATTTGAGAGATAGGTGGCGGCAATGCACTTACAAGTCTGCGATCCACCGTATCACAAATATGGTGGAAATTAAAAACCTATTTCCACAAAGTGGAAAGTTAGTTTTGCTGATGTTTATGAAAATGTTATTTTAAAACATTCTCTGAACATTCAAAACGTCTAGTTTTTAAAATGTTTTTTCTTGGTTATGCGTTAACGGTAATGAAAATTTCAATTTTATTATTTTTGTAAACATTATGGGATCGTTACTTTTGAATGATATTTGAACATTCTAAAACAAGTAGTTACATACATGATAGACGAATGTCCATTTAAATGTTTCAGAAAAAAAAGTTTGTTCCATGAATGATGTGTAAATGTTTTGTGCTTACATTCTGAGAAAATTATTAAAGACCAGATAACTTGCTGAACGAATGTTTGTTCATAACTTTGAGAGAACCTTTTCCCAACATTTGCCAAAGTTCTGAAAACATCCGTTAGCTGGGGGTTCAGGAAAAATCACTCCATGTGTAACTTTTTTGTGATTATGTTTGCAGAACATTATTAAAGACCCGATAACTTTGAACAAACTTTCTATGTTAACAGAAGTTCCTAACTTTAAGAGAACCTTGCCAGAACATTTGCCAAAATTCTGAGAATGTTAGCCGGGGTCCTTCCACAGTCAGCACAGAAAGGTTAAATCATCTGCACATCTCTGCTTATTCTCTTCTCACCTGGTTACCTTTCAGAATGTCAGCAACTATCATAAACTCTAAAGGTGTCTAAAGTGGCTCCCTTACTGCATTTTCTGCAGGCAAAAATCACTGTGACTTTCACACTGTTTCCGGCCCATCTTCAGACCTGCGTCACAGATCTTTAAACATGGGTCACCTCAATCAAACCCCCCAAAATAACTGGCACATGGCACATCCAAAACTGGACATGCCCCGAGGGAGAGGAAAGCAGCATGACTAAGACATGAGCAAGAGGACAGCTGAAAGCTGCTCGGCCATAAAAGCTTGTAACAGAGGAACTCTGAAGGCTGTCAAAACAAATCCAAGAAGGGAAAAATGCCAATATGTAGAAACAATCCAAAAAAGATAAGCAGGAAATAAATAAACATATGTTGTTTAACTGTTCCAGATCCCCTTCATATTAATTACCAAGAACAAGCACCAATCACGGGCCAATTACTCCTCTGACTGTTCAATTTCAAATTATATTTTTATTGCTTGCTATTAGGCAGTAAAATTACATCCATCCTTGTCCACGGGAGAATTAATAATTCATTGGAAAGAAAGAGTCAATGATCCTTGCAGAGGGAATTCAAATGACCATTAAAGAATATGACTACCTCCACAGCTGCTGGCAATAGAGCTACTACAACCTTTGTTGAGAGTTTTACTGCCTGAACGCTTCCCACATATCCCTTCCACAATAAAGATTATCACTTAGTAAGTATGGGTATTGAAAAAAAAACATAATATTGGGTCAATGACAAGAGTGTCGATGATTAAAAAAATGGAAACATAATAACTAAATTGTAAAAGTTTTTTTTTTGTATTCATGTTGGTTTCATTTGGTTTTCAAAAAAAAAAAGCATTCATTTCATGACTCATTCTCCTTTTACCTTGGGTATGTGAATGAAAACATCTTAATATATACTCACACATGTTCAGTATAATGAATTTATCATTTACTAAAATCATTAGATTTTTGGTCATATTATTATACATTTTGAAAGACTTATTGACCACTTATTGAGCTTTATAATCAGTATAAGAAAGCAGGCATTAATAGGATTTTTATTATTTTAATGATTTTTTTCTCCTTTTTTATGATATCAGGACAGTTGTATCACCCTGATATTTTTGACTTTGTGTCTCCAAAATATATTAAATTAAATTTTAATTCAGATTCTTTATGTAATTGTATAATATTAATAATAATAAATGTAGCTTAAAACATTCCAAACTCTTTAATTAAATTATATATATACCAAAATAAAAATAAAGTTTTCAAATATATTTTTCAAGGCAATATATATATATATCAGGTCAAAGTGTCTGAATAATTTTTGGTCCCAAATTTTTAATCAATTTTACTGGTAGTCCACTGTATGAAGAATTTTTGGGTATAATATGTCACATTTTACTTTATTTTGCTATCCTCACATACATAAATGTATGGAAGCCCGTTTCCGCCAGTGAATAAAAAAAAATAAAAAAGGTAATTGCGACTTTTTATCTCACAATTCTGACTTTTTTTCATATATTGCGAGTTATAGGCTAAAGTCAGAATTGTGAGATATAAAGTCGGGATTCTGACTTTTTTTTCTCAGAATTGCGAGCTATAAAGTCACAATTGCGAGATAAAAACTCGCAATTCTGACCTTTTTCTCGCAATTGTGAGTTTATATCTCGCAATTCTGACTTTTTTTCTCAGAATTGTGAGATATAAACCCGCAATTGCAAATTATAAAGTCAGAATTGCATGATATAAACTCGCAATTGCGAGAAAAAAGTCAGAATTGCACGTTTTTATCTCGCAATTGTGACTTTATATCTCGCAATTGTGAGTTTATATCAGGCAATTCTGACTTTATTTCTCAGAATTGCGACTTTATGTCTCGCAATTATGACTTTTTAACTCGCAATTGCGAGTTTATATCACGCAGTTCTGAGGAAAAAAAGTCAGAATTGTGAGATAAAAAGTCGCAATTACCTCTTTTATTTTTTATTCAGTGGCGGAAACGGGCTTCCATATAAATGAACTATAGTGTCCTGCACCCACTAGTAAAAAAATATACACTATGAATTAAAATTAATTCAATACAGGTCCAATTATTTATTTAAAGATATATATATTAATAAGCATAAGAAAGCATAAGTATTAATAGGAATTTATTTTAATGAGTTCTTTCTTTCATCATGATATCAGGACAGTTGTATCACCCTGAATTTTAGAAATTAAAAACATTTAATTTTGAATGTATTTTTGAATGAAATAATAGAGCATCATGTCACTGACCCTAATATACACAACCACTTGCGGTTTAACTATCTATAGATTGCAAGAACCTGTAATAATCCGCAGGGTTGCAAGCAGAGCAAATTGCACCTCATTCTTTCGGGAAGTGTGCCCAACACAGGTCAGCCTCTTCCCACCGCAATTACTCATATTTCCCTCACAACCCTCAGAGACGGTAGAAGACAGAAGTCATCCATTCTACCTGCAGAAAACAAGTGCTGTGCATCTCTGCCATGCTCAGAAGCTCTGCTAACCCACTCCTTCTGGGTGTAAGAGGTTTAAGATGGGCATGAAATACAGTGATTATGACAGCAATAGAAGATGATGGGTTGATTGTGTTAAATCTGGCATTATTAGACACAGTCCAATCAAAGAGGTTATCTGGCATTTAGGGAGATCCGTGCAACAAAATGACATCGGATGAAAAGAACTCTAATCCTTGCGAGAGAATTAAACAGCTCTGAAAAGGGTAACGTGTCATCCCATAGCTGACGAATGAAAGAATGTTCTCAAAATAAAACAAACAAAACTTCTGTGAGGAAGATGTCAGGGCAGCAGGGTATCCCAGGATCTCTGTCAAATGTAAGTGGGTCTGTCGCTCAACAGGGGTTCTAGAAAAAAGGAATAGGCCACCTTCTAATGCTTGAATAAGCTGGAATTTAAATTAAAAGTCATGCTCGCCGTTTATTCATTTGCCCTTTTCACTTGACTGCAGCTTTCTGCAACTACATGACAAGAGCAGACAGAAAAAAACTCAAATGTTCTTTGTGAGATGGAGTCTCTGAACTTGTGTGCAATTAAAACAACCGAGATATTAGGGTGCACAATGAATGGCACATAAAAAAATAATTCAAATTAATTATGAATTTAATGTCAGTGAAAAGAGCATCTTGGGATGCAGCAAGCAAAACAGCTCAATAATCCTCTTTTCACACTACAACCTTTTGACCTTCCATTTCTCCCTCCCAAACTCAGCAAGCCAATGGTGAAAGCCCCACAGAGCAATACATTAGCCTGTGTATTTGCCCTGAGAAATGTGACCTTGACTCATGAGGCAAATGCTTGTGGCATAAAAGTCCCTGACTGCCCTGAGGAGGAGGTCTCTCTGTGACTTCATACACTCTCACTTCATCCAAAATATGGGCCTGAGCTGTTTCAGTCTATCTCACAATCCCTGGGAATGTTTTTCTAGCAACAAAAGTTTTTTTTAGGCATGTGGAATCTTGTGAAAAAAAGTACACTTTAGCATACTTTCAAAGAAAGTACTTATTATGGAAATTCTTAAATACATAATTACATTCTTAAATAAGTATTGCATACTTTCAAAGAATATAATTAAGTACAAACTGAATGTAATCTTTTTTTTTACACTTAGGTTGGCCGCACACTAGACAATTTTAAGGCCGGCCCGATTTGCGGCTTTTATTTTTGTCCAAAAAAATCGTCTATTGTGTGGTGTCACTGCTCCCGATTGAGACGGAGCACCCCTGAACTCAAATCGTAAATATCAAACGTTTAATTTTTTTTTTTCATCAGTATATATATATTTTTTTTCAGAAAACATATAATGCAAACAACATCAGGGAAAATCTTTGACACATTTACACTTACACTTACATCAACAACAAGATAAACCTGGGTCACATGAAGAGAAAAGCATCATAATAAA
This sequence comes from Sinocyclocheilus grahami, assembly GCF_001515645.1. Classification (NCBI taxonomy): domain Eukaryota; kingdom Metazoa; phylum Chordata; class Actinopteri; order Cypriniformes; family Cyprinidae; genus Sinocyclocheilus; species Sinocyclocheilus grahami. The sequence continues at coordinate 301,403 of NW_015505685.1, forward strand.
GTTAACGTGTCTTTCAACATCATCACAAAACATGTTTTTTATAAATCTAAGAGATGAAATTAGAGTTGAATTCAGAATAAATACAAAATAAAGAAATTAACAACATATCCAAAAGAAACGTGTTTTGGGTTTTCATAATAACAAATAATATCTTTGAAGGCAAAATGGTACACCTCATTCATAGTGCCAAAAATATAAAAACTTCAATCAACCCAAAATTTGTTAGTAATGCTACAATCAAAAAATAAATGGGCAGCTGTTTCTTCTATAAGACCACAAAATGTACAATTCTCATCAATGTCAGAATATTTAGAAATGGAAGAGTTAACGGGATATTTTATATTTATTTTATATTTATATAGGATTTTATAATGGACTTCCTTAACCTTGTTGGATATACAAAACTTACTGGGCAAAAGCCACGCTTTTTTCCCATTTATATCAGTTATAAACGAATTCCAATAGAATTTACCTCTTGGAGTAATCTCTTTTTTTTTCTTGAAAAAGCTTGCGAAGATGTCTCTCGTTATCAGAATCAGAATCAAAAGAGCTTTATTACCAAGTATGTTTACACACACAAGGAATTTGACTTGACGACAGGAGCTTCCAGTGTAGAAGAAAGTACAAACATAGTGCAGACATACATGATAGTGCAGACATACAGTGGGGAAAAAAAGTATTTAGTCAGCCACCAATTGTGCAAGTTCTCCCACTTAAAAAGATGAGAGAGGCCTGTAATTTTCATCATAGGTATACCTCAACTATGAGAGACAAAATGAGAAAAAAAAATCCAGAAAATCACATTGTAGGATTTTTAAAGAATTTATTTGCAAATTATGGTGGAAAATAAGTATTTGGTCAATAACAAAATTTCATCTCAATACTTTGTTATATATGCCCGGAATGGCTTCACTCAGCCAGGTTTCACTGAAGCACAGTGCAGCAGAGTTTAAAAAGTCCTTGTTGGTGCGGGTGAGGAGAAGAAGTTCATCCGTTTTGTTAGGAAGGGAACGGACATTCGCGAGATGAATGCTTGGGAGCGCAGTCCGAAAGCCGCGCGCGCGGAGCTTCACCAGGGCGCCGGCGCGTTTCCCTCTTCATGCGTCTTTTTATCTTATCTAAAAAGTTAATGCCACCCAAAAACACAACATTACCCTTACTATACATTAAGTAATTTCTAACTAATTTAATTTAACCTGTTGGTATAGCTTTTATGTTATAAATATTAACTTTTGGTGGAACAGGGAGAAAAAAGGGACTTATTTCTGACAGTTATATCAGCATTGTTCCAGAGGAAAATTTTGTGTGGAGAAAAACTATGGACAAAACACAATTTCCAAGAAAGAAGACATTGTTGATGAAAATTAGATAAGGCAATGGGTAACTTGCTGGGTGAAAAATTGCATTTCAATAAGAAGGACAGGCCACCAAGTTTCTTAAATATATCATTTGGAATGAAAAACCATAATGACTTCTGATTTGCAAGACATCTCTTCAGCCAGTTTATTTTAAAGGTGTTTATGGTGTCCACGAAATCTATAAAATCAAGGCCACCCTCACCTCTAGAATTAGAAAGAATTTCTTTCTTTAATTTGTGGGGCCTATTTTTCCAGATGAAATCCAAAAAGTATCTATTAACCTCCTTTATAGTCTTGTCATTAATATATAGGGAAAGGGCAGGGTATACAAAGCGAGAGAGTCCCTCTACCTTAAACAAAAGCACTCTACCAAACAACGAAAGATCTCTCTGAAGCCAAATGTTAAAGATGTTTTTAGTTTTTATAATTTTCTCATAACATTTTAAATTATGTCTGGTTATTGGGTTTTTAGTAATATGAACACCCAAATATTTGACACAGTTTTTAACTGGAATATTTTCTAACATGTTTCATATTTACGACTCTTGATCGGGCTGCCTCTGACGTGATACCCGCGATAGCCAATGAGAGCGAGCAAGCGTCACCTACCGGATGCTGCGTGCTTCTATAGCCGAAACTTGGCAGCCACAAACATGCCATGAAAGCAGAGAACATCACCCATATTTTTTTTTATACTTTGATTTTCACTGTGAAACAGAATGCGCGCCAGGAGAGCCAGCTGACAACGTTGATTGTCCTCTATTTGTTTTTCTTCTCTAGTCACATTTGATCTCGCGAGTGTCCATGAGATCACATGTCACAGTGAAATCGTTCCTACAATCAACAAGTGTGTGGTCTCATGGTCTGGTCGAATCATCTAGTGTGCGCGTTCAGAGGAAATCGGTTGAACTGACTTCATGTCTGTGGTCTCCCATGGTTTTAAAATCGGTTAAGATTTGAAAATCGTCTAGTGTGCGGCCAGCCTTAATTGCATGCTATTTATTAAATGAAAATGTATTATGGTTTAAACTTATGCTTAAATTTATATTTAAATTTATGCTTTGCTGACCCACTTGAGTACATCTTTATATGAAATTTCATAATTACTTCTATTATCTTTGAAATATGGTTAAAGGGGTCATGATTTCTTCACACAAGTAATCGATTATTTTTTCTTGATCTTAGACCTTAATAGGGGTCTTTGAACAATTTAAAACATCCTGCAAGTTTTATAGCTTAAATGTCCTCCTCGGTGCAAAACAAGAGCATTTATTTAACCAAGTTCCAATTACGGCCCATTTGGAGATTTTGGAACTTGTGACATCTCACTGGCAAACAAATTTGCATATGACCACCTCTAGAGCAAGACAGTGACAAATCATTTTACATCATCTCACCACTGGCCATGCCCACTGGTCGCTTGACAGCTGACACTGTCTACACGGAACATCAACATCACCTCGCCACAGAATTTAATTTCTGACATACCCTACACACTTGAGCTTCTCCCTACAACAGGACAAATGGAAGAGTGAAGGAACATTCGCTTTGATGTGTCCAGTTTAAAAAATGTCCCAGATCAGGTTGGAGGATTATATGTTCGTTTGAAGAATTTGACTGACGTTTGTTTAGTAAATGAGGCACAGTGTAATGGAGAGTTCACAAAGAAACTTTTGTTGAAAGAACAAGTAGCCAGCTGCATTAGATCTGACAGAAGCTGCATTTCAAAGCCTAAGTAAACAATTTCATAACACTTTGTCTGTAAATTACGGTTTTATATGGATATATTGTTTTTAAAACACATACTCACATGCAATAGCAGGGGCGTTGATACTTTTCCCCATTCAACTGTATTAGCCAATCACAATAGGCCCTGTTTTACTGACAAGCCATAAAGGACACTCCCCTAAAACTGTTAATTTCAGTCAGAGGGCCAGAATGAGTGTTGAAAATATGTCATGGACCCTTTAAGGTGTACTACTAAATATAATGTACTGACAAGCATTTATGGTAAACTAAAATATATAATTTCTATTGAAACATGTATGTGTATTTAAATATATTTGAATTACACATTCGACATTACAAAGTGCATTTAAGTGTGTTAAGAAACAGTCATTAAAGTGTACTCATTTTAATTACATTTATTTTATTTCATTAAAATGAATATCAGCAATACAGTTTGCTATGCTTAAGATTTGATGTACACAACAAGTGCACATTCAATACAATTAAGCACTCTTCTTTTTCGCAAGGGGAGATTCCAGTCAAGTTTACTGAGACAAAGGGGGATTATTTAAGTCAGTTCTGCACTGTCTGAGGACGATGAACTCTACTATGTGTGTGCTAAACAAGACAGTGCTGCCTCGTTGTAGGCTTTCTATTTCTGAAGCCATCTGCCGCAGCCTGATACTGAAGTATGCGACAGATTTCGCTCTAACAGATACATCAACACAACCAGGCAGCCATTCAAATGAAAATAATCCATTCCATCAAAATCTACTGCAGCACACAAAGCAGACAAAGGAGATGTCATCCGTGTCAGAACAAAGTATGAAATGTTTGTTTCATCACGCTGCAGGCCTTGACAATAGACAAATATCAGGATGTAGCCGTCAGTCAGTCATGATACAGCCGCAGAGGGAAAAAAAAAACAGACAAATTACAGCTAATTGCAAGTTGAAAAATCAGGAAAGAGGGGGGCGGCAATTTTGTGTTCCGAACCCAGTGCATAAAAGCCTTTGAGAGGGCTGGCGGATGATCACAACGAGCCCGCGTGCAACCCTTACCATATTGCCAACACCTTTTATGGGCAGAGGAAGGCTGTAACTGCCTATCACTATATTAACAACACAGAGAATGCTCGTTTCCTAGCAGCAAAGCACAAGCTAAAAGACATTTAATCACAGACAGCAGGAAGCTATTAAAACATGTAAAATGACGGGTCCGTCTCATACACATTCATTTCATTGTTAGAGAAATCCTTCCATGAGTGACATTTGATTGATTATTTTTTTATGTGGATGGAAATCCAGTGTTAAACAAATAGAAAAATACTCAATTTTCAGTTGCCTCAAGTTATCACATAATAAAGGTTGAAGGAAACTGAATGTTTATGGCCGGTAATGCTGAATGAAAATGAGGTCTAGGATATACAGTAAAGCTGGAAAGAGGATGAAATGAGTTAATGGTGCTTTTAAAAACAGGTCTAATTTACCAGAGATATGTTTTCACTTTGAAACCGAAATGTCATAAAATGTCCAGTGACAGCGGAATGTGAAAATATATATAGGAATCTAAATAAAGCGAATTGCTGAGGACTATAATCAGCCGTGACAAGCAGGCAGATGTCTGCATAAACAAATTACACAGTAGTGCAGGCTCTCAAATAGCAAATATATCCTGATTTATGCATAAAGACCCTTTCGCACCAAATGCAAGACTAAAAAGTGAAACAAATGGCTGCCGAATGGTCTATTCACGCCAAAAGCGAAAACAAATATCTGTTGATCTAGACAAAAAGCAAATGCACAACAGTACATCAACACCTTTCAGCTGGTCTGCCACCTGGCTCTCAAGACGATGATTATAACCCACCTCCTCGAAGAAAACAGTTAAACAGTCTCAGAGAACTATATGACACAAGACAAGTAAGCAAGATCAATATGTCTAGTGACAGCGGTAAATATACAGTGGTATGTGTTTGGAGGCACATGATTTCATATTTAAAATCTATTCTAAAATATCAAAGAGAAACTATAACATTTACATACTCTTATGAAGAAACACCATGAAAAAAAACAGAAAAGAAAAGTTTTTAGGGCTGTCAATGTGATCACAAATAAAATCACACTGAAATCTACACTGCAAAAAATCTTTACAAAAAAATGTAAAATGCTCAAAATAAATAAATAAATAACAGTAAAAACTTGTTAGTTAGTTAACTGTAAGTTATCCTGACATGTATTGTGAAAAACTGCATGGTTAAACATTGCATTACATGTAGCAATTTATAATAAACTCTTATTCATCATGAGGCTTTATATTTTACAATCTGTATTATTATGAATATTAGTAAAAAGTAAAAAAAATGATTTTGTACATTAACATTAACATTTAATTTAACAATAAGGTTTTTAAATCATATAATCATATATGATGCATCACACGGGGACTTCTGAGAACATAATCTTACTGTTTTGATGTGAATTATAATTTAGCTCATATTTTTACTAAAGAAATGGGTAACATTTTACAATAAGGGTACATGAATAATCATGTACTAATGCCTAAATTAATACTTAATTCATCATATACTAATGATTATTAAAGGTGTTAACTAATCATGAACTAATGAAGAGCTATCCTTAACTAAGACTGGAGTCATATCGATTCATGCATGAATAACGGCAGCCTTGACTACATGTTAGTACATATTTGATAGTTAATGCATTAATTAACATGGGTAAACTAAATCAAACAGCCTCTTTAAGAAGGAATACAAAATACTCTGACTTTGAAATGAATTTAAATAATTTAATATCATAATTTGAGCTTTTGGCATCTTCAGCATTGTCATAATCATTACTGGGTGGCGAAGGATTAGTTGATACTCCTCATCAAACATAGAAAATACTAAATACGCTAATAACTGATCTTGTCTGTTTTGTGTCGTTCTCTTTCCCTTTAATTTCACCCTACTGTGACTTATATGCAGCTAAATAAATAAATAAACTCAAAACCCACAAATAATATTTGAACGATTCCAAAAGAAATGGCCAATCTAGAAACATGCAGGTAAGGTCAGAACGTTTGCTGGGTGTCAGTACAGTTCACTCTCCATCTAGAAGCAGGTCGATGATCCTGTACCTCCGCTCTCTGACTTCTCGAAAAGCCACACCACATCTCTTAATCGGGCTCAATACTCACTGTGTTAGTACATGTGTATTTGATAGAAAGTATAAAATAAATCATGAGCTGAGTTTAGTAAGTATTTAACAGTTAATTAATTATGATTGGGCCCCCTCAAGTAAAGTCATGTCAAAATAATGCATTAACAAGCCATGAGTAGATGTTAGTGTATGGATAGTTAATAATGAATTAATTATTATGGGCCCTCTCAAGTAAAGTCATGGCAAAATAATGCATTAACAAACCATGAGTTGATGTTAGTTTATGGGTAGTTAATAATGAGTTAGTAATGATGGGCCCCTCAAAGTAAAGTCATGACACAATGACACATTAACAAATCATCAAATAAAATACCATTAATGTTAAACATGCAGAAAGAGTCATCTTTATTCCTTTAAACAGGATCATCATTTAAAGGGAAAGAGATCAACACAAAACAGACAAGATAATTCATTAGCGTATTTAGTATTTTCTATGCTTGATGAGGAGTATCAACTAATCCTTCGCCAACCAGTAATGATTATGACAATGCTGAAGATGCCAAAAGCTCAAATTATGATATTAAATTATTTAAATTCATTTCAAAGTCAGAGTATTTTGTATTCATTCTTAAAGAGGCTGTTTGGTTTAGTTTACCAATAAATGTTAATTAACGCATTAACTATCAAACATGTACTAACATGTAGTCAAGGCTGCCGTTATTCATGCGTGAATCGATACGACTCCAGTCGTAGTTAAGGATAGCTCTTCACTAGTTCATGATTAGTTAACACCTTTAATAATCATTAGTATATGATGAACTAAGTAATAATTTAGGCATAAGTACATGATTATTCATGCACCCTTATTGTAAAGTGTTACCAAGAAATGAATTTTACTAAAACAATTTATAACAATTGTTTTAGTATAACAATTTATCTGTAAAAATATTATATAGATTTAAACTGTAAATTATATGGTAATTTATATTTTTTACTTCTTAAACACAGTAAAATTACATAAACATCAATGTTAAATCATTTATAATTTTGCTAACACTTTACAATAAGGTTTTTATTAATTGTTAACTAAACTATGTTGTTAACTAAAGTAGTTAACTAATATTAACTAATGAACCTTATTGTAAAGTGTTACCATCATTTTTCTCCCTATATGGTAAGGTAACTTACAGTTAAACAATTAGCAGGTTTTACTATTTTTCCAATCTTTATTCATGAAAATGTCTAGCAATTTTTGTACAGTAAGAATCCACTGGATAGAGCCATTCAAAATCGTATTTGCAATGAATATTTTTGATTGGTATGAATAAACCATAAAGGTTTATGAGCTCCACAATAGTCTTTAATCTCTAACTATGAAGTGATGCATCCCTGGATTTTCTGAAGCATAATACTAGTTTTCAGTCAGGTATAGAACCTTTGAGCACAACTTATAGAGATGCATTTTTCTTACAATGACCATTTTTCAACATGGCAGTCTTTTGATCGGTGGGAAAAGAACAGTTCTAGCTGAGCAGTAAAGGTTGTGGTTAGAAGAAAGGTCCCTAAAGAAAGCAAGCAAGAAGTGAGAGAGGTCCTGCACTGAGACTGGAGTACAGAGCAAAATGCCAGTGTGTCTTTATTATGAAAGCCTGTTTCTGCCACAGAATAATAAAATAAAAGGTGTAAGAGCAAAATTACTTTTCTTCTTTTTTTCTTTTTTTATTCCATGGCACAAATGGACTTCGATAGTTTATCAGCAAGCACATGATGTCCCAAATACCATAATGACTGCAATGATGACTAATGAATCATTAGGCATATTTATAACCTTGCAGAAATGTTTCTTCTTCTAAACAGCACAAGAGTGTCAGAGATGCAGGGACAGCATAGACAGCAGAATGTTACGTGTTGCATGAGGGGATGCAAAGGAGGAAGTGAAGAACGTCCCTGAGAGGGAGACCAGACAGCTGGTGTTACAGAATGAAGAGTGACGCATTACAAGGTTTTGTAATGAAGGCCGTAAAAATGCAGTTGAAGTGTTGCAGGAATTATGTGATATTAAAGAAGGAAAGCAATTCCTTGTAAATGTCCAATCAAATTTTGAATAAATATCTCAGAGGCAAATTTACTAAACAGTTGCACAAGATTTCAGTGCAAATACAACGTTATTCACTAACCACATGCAATCCTGTTGAGCCAAGTGCTAAATGGCCTGAAATAGCATGGGACCGTGAACACTAAAATTAAATTAAAGTTAAATTAATTAATTCTTGAGTGTGTAATCTTTAAATGTTGTACACATTATGAATTCAGAATAAATGTGAAGCATTTAACATATATAATAATAACAATAAAATTAAGTAAAAATCTGAATTTTTGAAGAAAAAAAAATCATAAGTTAAGCAACAGGGTTAATATGCATAAGCATAAACATATTCAGACAAACATGCCTCTTTTGCAAATTAGGCTCATTAAAAAATTCACCTTATTCACACAATTCAGATAACAAATTTTACTAATAAAAGAGTACCATAAAATACCATTTCTAATCTTGATATACTTGTTATGGGGCTGACAAGATGTGAGACGTGCGGATCCATGTGCAAGCTTTTATTTAAAGCAGAAGAGGTCAGAAACACTCGAACAATGGCAAAGAGGTATATGGCGGGCAAGACACAAGAATAATCCTAGGGCTAGTGTAGGTCAACGATCGGCGAACAGAATCAAAAAGGCGAGACTAGAGGGATAAATCCAGGAAAAAAAGGCAAAGATCAGAAACCAAGAAAACAGACAGGGCAAGACTAGGCTAGGACTGGGAAACTAACGAGGGCTCTGTAAAGTAGCTAGCACTGCTGGCGATAAGCACATACAATACTCTGCAGTTTGATAGGAGTCAGATTGAGTGATATATATAGTGAATGTGTGATTGGATACAGCTGTGTGCAATCAGTGCTGTGTGCAATCAGTACAATGGATGATGGGATATGTAGTCCGGGATGATATGCAACAGTTTGTGTAGTGCGAGAGTCAATGTAATGGAAAGGGTGACCTCTGATGGCAAGCAGGCGGAAGTTCATGGAACGGATTCGTGACAATACTATTGTTCAAAACTTCGGGGTCAATAAGATTTTTATTTATTTATTTAATGAATACTTTTATTCAGCAATGATGCATTTAATTGATCAAAAGTGACAGGAAAAAACATTTCTAATGTTACAAATTTATAATTTTTTTATTATTTCACATAAATGCTGTTCTTTGAACTTCGAGAACTCTCGGAGAGAAAAGAAATCATGGTTTCCACAAACATAGTAAGGCAACAACTGTTTTTAACATTGATAATCATAAGAAATTATACTTCAGCATTTTAGAATAATTTCTAAAGGATCATGTCACACTGAAGACATTTTACATTTTAAAATATGAACAGGTGAACAAAAATGAACAGTTATTTTAAATTGTAATAATATATCACAAGATCACTGTTTTTACTGTATTTTTGATCAAATAAATGCAGGCTTGGTGAGCCTAAGACACTTCTTTCAAAAGTATTTTAAAAAATCTTACGGATCCCAAACTTTTGAACTGTAATATGTAACAAAGTACCATGGCATTGCCTTATAATGCAGTACAATCACTGTGTCATGGTAGCAACATAATAACAGGGTTGAATTTCTGCAAGACAACACATAAAGTTGACCTGCTGTAAGCTTCTGAAAATGAGGGACTCATTCAAATAGCTTACAGTAAGTTCAACAATAACAAGCATTAATAATGATCATATAAAGCAAATCCAACAACAAACAACACAGAAATACAAAAATAAACCTACATGCTAGTTACTATATATTTTCAAAGTTTTCTATCTAATATAAGATAATTTAGTGTTCAGTGGGCAACTAAGAAAACATTGTGTATAATATGCAGTACATTCAGAAGGTGCACAGAATAACAGAAACACAACAGGTTCACTTTGAAATAATTATATCACAATTACAAATGCAGCTGCAGAGATGAGTCACGGTATATGGCGGGCAAGACACAAGAATAATCCTAGGGCTAGTGTAGGTCAACGATCGGCGAACAGAATCAAAAAGGCGAGACTAGAGGGATAAATCCAGGAAAAAAAGGCAAAGATCAGAAACCAAGAAAACAGACAGGGCAAGACTAGGCTAGGACTGGGAAACTAACGAGGGCTCTGTAAAGTAGCTAGCACTGCTGGCGATAAGCACATACAATACTCTGCAGTTTGATAGGAGTCAGATTGAGTGATATATATAGTGAATGTGTGATTGGATACAGCTGTGTGCAATCAGTGCTGTGTGCAATCAGTACAATGGATGATGGGATATGTAGTCCGGGATGATATGCAACAGTTTGTGTAGTGCGAGAGTCAATGTAATGGAAAGGGTGACCTCTGATGGCAAGCAGGCGGAAGTTCATGGAACGGATTCGTGACAATACTATTGTTCAAAACTTCGGGGTCAATAAGATTTTTATTTATTTATTTAATGAATACTTTTATTCAGCAATGATGCATTTAATTGATCAAAAGTGACAGGAAAAAACATTTCTAATGTTACAAATTTATAATTTTTTTATTATTTCACATAAATGCTGTTCTTTGAACTTCGAGAACTCTCGGAGAGAAAAGAAATCATGGTTTCCACAAACATAGTAAGGCAACAACTGTTTTTAACATTGATAATCATAAGAAATTATACTTCAGCATTTTAGAATAATTTCTAAAGGATCATGTCACACTGAAGACATTTTACATTTTAAAATATGAACAGGTGAACAAAAATGAACAGTTATTTTAAATTGTAATAATATATCACAAGATCACTGTTTTTACTGTATTTTTGATCAAATAAATGCAGGCTTGGTGAGCCTAAGACACTTCTTTCAAAAGTATTTTAAAAAATCTTACGGATCCCAAACTTTTGAACTGTAATATGTAACAAAGTACCATGGCATTGCCTTATAATGCAGTACAATCACTGTGTCATGGTAGCAACATAATAACAGGGTTGAATTTCTGCAAGACAACACATAAAGTTGACCTGCTGTAAGCTTCTGAAAATGAGGGACTCATTCAAATAGCTTACAGTAAGTTCAACAATAACAAGCATTAATAATGATCATATAAAGCAAATCCAACAACAAACAACACAGAAATACAAAAATAAACCTACATGCTAGTTACTATATATTTTCAAAGTTTTCTATCTAATATAAGATAATTTAGTGTTCAGTGGGCAACTAAGAAAACATTGTGTATAATATGCAGTACATTCAGAAGGTGCACAGAATAACAGAAACACAACAGGTTCACTTTGAAATAATTATATCACAATTACAAATGCAGCTGCAGAGATGAGTCACATTAATTACTTCAGGTTCATTTGTAAATTAGCAGTATGTGACAGCTATTTAAAAAGTGTGACAATTAGCATTTTGATATGCAAGTTTTCATATCCTCATGAGACAGCTAAAAAAAAAAACTTCCAAAGAGGACAAAAAAAGCTTGTGCTTGTAATGCCAGTTATTTCTGTGATAAATAGAGCAGTTTCATGAATAATGACATCATATTCCAGCCAAATCCATTTTCTTTGTATAGAGCCTTTAGTAATACATATTGTTTCAAAGCAGCTTTAGAGAAAATCATCCCTTAATGCCTCCAGTGAGAGAGCCAAACATGGAGAAACAGCAGTGGTGAAAGGCACCAGCGGTAGCTATCCAAAGCTCATCAATACAGACAGACTGTCACTTCACAGTCTGGTTGCTAAGTGCAACACAAGCACAGCCTCAAAAATGACCACAGAAATAAATAAGGTCCACTGTGACACAATCATCACAAAAACTGTACATTGAGCTTCACAAAACTGACATTTATGACAGAGCTGCCATTCAGAAATCACTTGTATCCACGGCAACATACAAAGACCCATCACTTGCAATAAGAAGCTCACAACATGGAGCCCAGAAGTAATGAAGAAATACCTAAAATAAGTTAATGTTTAAGTTAATTTTCAATCATTTAACAAAATATTTGCATGTTCACAGTTCTGCAGTGTTGGTTAATGGTCACATGTCATGCAGGTAAACATAACATTTCATATTATTTTGGTAGGTGTGTAATTTTGAATGTATTTATTTTAAAAATTATTTCAGGCAGGACCACTCTGTTTGATTAAGATTATTGTAGAGGTCCTGAAGATTATTTTGGCGACAGGCTTTGCTCTGAAGGATTCAGATTCTGAGCTGTCCACAAGCAACCCTCACAGAGGTTTGAAACCCCCGAAGCCTAATTCAATTACCAGAATTGTTTTATGTGCAACAACAGATATAAACTTCTATGCAGAAGTGATACAGGTCTGTAAATGAGACTGGAGAAGATTAAGAAACGATTAGCTGATAGATGATTCCTGTGGACAAGACGCTAAGTGATCATGCCTGTATAAGGAGGAGTTGGGGATGAAGGAGTGCTTGTGCATGTCTGTGCAATAGATTAAGGTGTGATTTTTTATAATCTTATATTATAATAAAGTGTGAGTGTGGATGCACTTATATTTCTTATTTAATTGTAGTAGGAGGAGTTCACATCAGCTGAGTGTCAGCTGATGCTGGCTGTCACACCGTGGTCTGCTTAAACTTACACTTGAGCTCCATTCGTCACTCAAACTACATTTCTTTATTTTAATTTTACATGTTAATGATTTAATTACTTAGTAGCTTTTTGTTAATCTGATGAACCACCTACAGTTCTCTCACAAACCCCAATTTTTGTTCTTTATGTTGATCATAGAGTGGATCTATTTGAGAAAGCATGCTGGATAGGTCAGGCTGCAACCTTGACAGTCCTAGTTTGATCACAAGATGTAATCCACAACAATTTGTAGCATGTCTTGATAAAAGCCTTGATTTTTACAAATAAACGTGGATCTTACTATAGCAAATGGCATGTGACAGTTTCAACGTGAGGCATTATAGATAATGAATAAATAATATACGAGAATGTAAATGTCACAAAATCGCTTTTTAATATTGAAATACAACAGAACATAATACTGTTGTCAGAGCGTGCCTACTGTGTCGGAGCGAGGAGACATAGAAGCATTTACAATGAACAGTCTTTATTAATCAATAGGACAAGGAACACCCACGTAGCACCGGGGAATGATGTTTAGACAGGACGCAGGACTCAGGAAACACAGGACTAATATACTCAACCAAACGATGGACTAATAAGATGATTAATGAACACAGGTGGAAAACCAATGGAACTTAAAGGGAACAGGAACAGGAAAACCAAATATGGGCAGGAAACACGGGAGAAACTAGGTCATGGAAGGCACATGGGGAGAAAAACACAAGACACAGGACTGACATTACTCCCCCCTCCCCAAATATATATATATACAAATATATTATTTACATATATATATAAATAATAACCAGTAACACTGATAATATACAGTATTGTCATCTGCATCTTGTCATATACTGTTGTCAGGTAAAACAATTCCATCAGACTGAATTAACTTATGTATTTATTTCATTTTGTTAATTAAATTAGCTAAATAAAATCTGCTGCAGACACATTTACATGAGCGATTCTGCAGGTGTCCCTTTCACCTTGCCTCTGAATGGCTTATATTCACAGCTGTCTTCTTTAAACCTTCTTATTCAGCTGGTTGGCAGAAAAATACAATTTGGGATTATTGGCTTTATTAGAGATGAAAAAAACACAACATTTAGGCATGTTTTTAATTCTAAAAATACCCAAATCTACTGGAAATACAGAATGATAATGCCCTATTAAATCCTGTTAAACTGAAGAAAACAATCAAATGCCTGAGTAATGAAATAGGGATAGTTCACCGAGGGGGGAAAAAACACACACAAAAGAAGATCTTTTAAAAAATAAAAGTCACTGTGATTCAGTGTTGTTTTGGACCCCATGACTTTAACTATGTACAAAAACATTCTTCAAAATATCTTCTATGTTCTGCATAAGAAATTATTCATTAAGGTTTGGAACATCATGATGATGAGTAAATGATGACAATTTTCATTTTTGGGTAATTTTTTCTCAAAGAAATGCATTCTTCTTTCTGAAGAATAATGTAGTATCTCACAACACACAAAGAAACCTTTCTGACTCTTCAGCTGTTTGACTTATAATATATTGTTGACGTATAATATATTGTTAGGTATACTTTGTTTTCCTGTGTACATTGTTACTTCCAGTTCTATTATTGATTTTAAACACTTGGTATGTATGAGTAATTTAAAAACACTAAACTATTTTTCGTCCAGGGGCTCTTGAGTGTTTGGGGGTCTATGTTATGCCTTGTTACGTTGAGGGTAATCACATATTGATCACTGGCTATGTAGCATTTCATTAAAATTGCACTTGACACAGCTATTAGCCCTGGATCCCTCAGCAATCTGTGTAAATAGGCTGGTGTAGTGCTCTACTTCTGTTGAGTGGCATTGTGTCTGGATAGCTACAGTATGTTGTCTGTTTTTTGTTTATGTAGGTGAATCGTAGGCCTGCTGCACTGGTAAGGAAATAAATGAGTTTGGATAACAGTGTACTTTATACGCTTAAAGGGACATTGAACCAGAAAAAATGAAAATTCCATGTCATTACGAACCTGTATGTATGTGCAACTCAAGACATTTTGACTGTTTTTATGTCACAGTGAAAGTCAATGGGTCTCATTAGCTTATAGGATAATTGTGTGGATTATTCATATTTATATGCACAGGATAACGTCTTGTGAAAAAAAAAATCACCTAATTCACAACTCGTGTATACGCACATGAATTCGTTCTTAACCTCAATGTAATGTTAATGAATTTGGAGCACTCTTAATGAGCGCCTCAGTGCAGGAGGTTAGTAATCTGCATAAAACACAATTTGCCCAAACCATCTCCATACAATGGCTTTCCAAGCAACATTTCCTTTGCAACCTTTCATCACTCTAAGCAAATATGACTCTCTCTCTCTTTATGTGTTTGTGTGTTTTGAATAGGAATATTTTGCCATGTTGACATACAATACAAAGAGAAAGAAAATATAGCTGCTTTTCCACCATCGGGTCAAACATTCCTAAGAATGCTAAGGAACGGTTCCAGTCATGTTTCCACTTGAGCTCGGTTTGGCACGCCACGATTAGGAACCGTTCTCAGCCCGGAAATGCGTGTAGTGATGTCGCCACTCAGGATTGGTCACTTGTTTGTTGTTTGGCTATTAGTTTCTCTCTGTAGCTGGCTAGGTGCACTATTTAAGCAAAATAAACTGAAATATCATCCTCCATAATCTGGTCACTATTTACATCTCATACTGTAGTCACGGCCTAATGGTTAGACAGTCGGACTTGTAACCCAAAGGTCGCGGGTTCGAGTCTCGGTACCGGCAGGGATTGTAGGTGGGGGGAGTGAATGACCAGCGCTCTCTTCCACCATCATTTCCACGACTGAGATGAGACCCTTGAGCAAGGCACCCTGGGTGCCGCAGCAAAAATGCTCAGTATGCATTTGTTCACTTCTCACTTCTGTGTGTGATCATTAACCGACATGAGAGAAATGTGAATGTGTCATAAAATTATTCATATTTAAATATCAACTTAAAATCTCAGGTGGACTTCAAGTAAATATTTTAAGTCTAAATAATGTGATGATTATAATCCATAAAAAAATATCTGCAATCTGATTCTAAGCATTTAAAAAATCTAATAAGTAATTTTTTAAATCTGATTACATAATTCATATACACACTTATGTGAAATATATTCAAGATGAAATGTCTATGTAATAGTGTGCTTATTGCATATGGGAGGTTTCATAATTTTTTCATAAATTTACAATACATTTTAGAATGAAAGCAATTGATGAATCATTATTTGTTACTGAAAACATTTGTACGCAGATTTCACACACACATTTGTACGGTTAGTGATGAGACCCATGTTTTCTTTTGTGTTCCACAGAAGAAAGTATAAATGATCTCATTACAATTTAAAAGAAAAAGACCAAAACAAAGATTATATTGTAAAATTACATTTTTATATATATATTTTCCTCAGGCCAAGGCACAGCCAACTTTGTCCTCATTTGTTGTTGTTTTTGACGCTGTAACAATGAACAATTTACAATTATATTATGTTTCAACTTGTAACTAATTACCATAACTTGACCAGATTGGTTTATAAATGCTGAGCTGTTTATGTAGGAGGGAGATAAAGTCCTAATGGTGGCAGTAAAAAAGGCAGGCAGAGTGGGCAGAAGAAACAGATGGTTAGTGCTTTGGAGAGTTGGAGAAGAAGGTTGGCATGTCTGAATCTAATGCCATGCAGTAGAGAGAGGAGGCACGTCAATGATGTAATGAAGTCCTCTCCTCACCTCCTCAAGAGAGCTGCTTTAATCTAAAGCCATCGCTGCACAGCTCTTCCCTGACAGGTGCAGGAAATGCAATCAGCATTGCATGCCGTCCCAGAGAGTACTCCACTAGAGTAAAGCCATGAATTAAACGCCTTTTCCACTGTTCATGTCTGAGTTCCCGGTCTCTCAAACTCAACGTACAATGCAAAGTGCAGTAAGAGAACATGACATCCTGAATAATTAATTTACTGAAAATAGCAATTATTTTGAGAGGTTTTCATGAACAGAACTGATAGAGAAGAGTAGAATATTAATATACAGAATATTCCAGCTGTGAGCACAAGCCATTTGGCAGAGTTGATATTTTGGCATTTTGAATAAATATTACTTCTTTCGCATGACTGATTGAAACAAAGACAAATAATGTGCCATTATGTACAATGCACTGCTAGCAATTTACTAATGGGTGAGAATTTTAATAGAATAAATGACTCAGTTACTCAGTAATTTGTTGTGAAACAGTCTGTAAAGAGGAAGTCAGACGCATTTTTCCCTCTTGCGTTCAGTGTTAATTTACTGATCAAAGCCATAAATAAAATCTTTGTGGATGTAATTAGCTGAAGGCAAGATATATGTGGCTGAAATCAATGGATGGTGTTATCTGTGCTGAAATATCTAGGACAGTGCGGTTTGTTGGCCAAAAAGGGTTATGTCCCCCAAAATAATGACTCATTTTTTCATTGAAGTTGTAAAAATATTAATGCTTTCCATCCTCTTCGGTTATGGATTATGGATGTTTCCCTTTTGAGTTCCATTTCACTATTATCTCATATTAATTTTACTTTATATTACCCGTTAATATAAATAATTAATGCATAAAATGTTATTTATGTCTGTTCATGGGCTGCTGATCCTCTTTTGATTTTACAGCTAATCTAAAAGTGAAACACATTTTCTTAGAGTGAAAAAGACTTATTTTAGCGTTTGTGAAATTTAAAAGCTACCTTCACACTTATAGGGAACGATCATCCTTCACACTAAACATGCTCAAGTACCTAAGGGAGCATGAAAATCACCAAAAATCTGGGGATTCAGTGGTCCAATGTAAACCTCAGTTATGCTATCTTTCATTGCTTTAAAGGCTCTGAAATGCATGAAATACAGATTATACTGGAGTCAGACATACACACGATGGAAGGCCATAACATTCAGGGCTATTCAACTGAAAACCCAGAGGAAGATAGAGACAGGGATAAAGCAGATCACAGGAAGAGCTCTGTCCAAACAACTGCACTGAAATCCCATTATCCAGTGTAGATGGTAACCAGTAGCAACACATTTACTTTGTTATAAAACCTTATTTGCATATAGGATACAGTGAGCACATTCCATGAAAGAGACATGGGAAAGGGCCTGAAACTTTATAAAAAAAATTATTTAATAAAGTTTTTTTTTTATTATTAAAGTTTATCAGTTCTTTTTCAGCAAATGATCAGTGCTTTTTCGAAAATATCATATTTTAAAGGTCAAACAAAATATTATAGTTTTATTTTCTATATCAATTTTGTCTATGACAAAATACACAGCCAAGATAAATTATGTTTTTGGATATAAAACTCAATAAATAATTAATAAACAAAAAAAGTCAATAATTCAATAATATATCATGCCTAAATTATAACATGAATCATTTTAATTAAAATAAAATATATATCTAATGGGTCTCAAAATAATGGAATTGTGTCTCAAAAAACAATGAGTAATCAATACCATAATTTCATTATAAACATACCATGCACCATCTTGACCACTATCTGAGCCTCTGAAAGTTTCCATCAGTTTCAGTCAATAAATCAATGTCAGACTGAGATTTGTTTGTCGCAGGAGAATGGGACACTTCTGACATCCCATGAATACAATGAGGATTCATTCTTAGCATGTCAGAATGTTCTAAAATAACTGCACAGAAATTGCACGCCAGCACAATATGTGCTGTATTTCCAAACATATTTTCGAGCATGCTGACTGAGCAATCATACAAAGATAATTTAAACTGATTCATTTATGAATCATTGAGTTTGATAAATTATTCAACTATTTTCACATTTTCCACTTCATTTATAAAATATGTGACCCTTATTAGTCGCCTGGCAATTTCTTTAATAACATTGATTAGAGTGACCATAACAGTAGTGGGCAAAATGGATGTCCGGCATAGGAAAATTGACATCTTCACCCTTTATTCAAACATTTTATTATTAAGGATTTTGTAAGCATATTGCATGGTTATGCTTGGAGTGTAAAACTAATGCACACCCTCAACTGTTTCATTTGTAACAATGTAATGTAACATGACAAACTGAAATTACACACAATGCATAAATTTATTGAGTATTGCCCTGCATGGAGAATGACTGCTGTAATCAAAGGGAGAACCAACAAAATGTTAATAACTAATAGTATTCTTGTATTCAATGTAAGTTTTAATTCCTACAAGCATTTTGTTTTTATGGATTTTTTTGCATATAACTAAAACCCATATTCTATGGGTTTGCTTTTTTTGCAAAAAAAATGTTGTCAGTTAAATACCAAGTCGGTGATATATTTTGATCTTGTAGAGTCATTAAAAGCGAATATTGAAAAATATCCTCTCTGTGCATCACTTTATGTCCTTAATACTTGCTGGGTAAAAGGTAATGACTGAAATAGCGAATAGCATGCAGGCATTGTACGTAACTGACCAATCGTGAAGTGCAAGATGGTGGGATCTACAGAGAATCATCAAAGCAATGCAAATATACATATAATGTATGAGGACTGCAGAGAGCACATCAGTAAGAAAACAAAGACATTTAGTCAATTTAGGATTCCCGGCCTTGACTGGGAAAAATAAGATGTATGGTCACCATAACATTGACTAATATTTGTGTTTGGACCGAGGTCTGGTCACTGTACCAGAGGTTAGTGCTTAAATTTACCTGGCCAGTTAAATAACACAGATCCCACTATATAATTGATTACAAATAGCTCAGCTCAGAGCAGGATTGTTTGTGCCATGTCAGCTTTGAAGAGGAAGTTTAATTATATCCCAGAGGAACACTCACAGTACCTCCAATACAGTGAGGAACTGCAGGTCAGTTCCTGCGTCCCACTCTTCCTGTTGTACTTGAAGTAAACGATCATTAGCATTCAACTCAGCACAAAGCAGCAAAAGCACAGGCTTATTTGGCCAATCTGCCGTATTCTTTTGAGCAGGAGTCAAGATAATAAGATAGACTTGTCCCCATTTTTATTGTGTGAGTTCTAAGAAAACAACTGGGAGAGAGATCCGTGGATGACTACCGTCCTGCACTAGCACAGTTAAATTTTTGTTCAAATCACAGATACACTATACAAACATTAGATTTGATATTTTATGTGCAAACACATTTATCCCATCAAAATTCTCTAGCAAGAGCTGACATGCTGCAATCAACTTTCTCTGAGAGTTTGATGTCACAGAGCAGCAGCTACGACTGCTAAAGCGAGACATATTTCAAAGACGTCTGAGTCACTTCTGTAGCGCTGGGACAAGCAGCATTCATTCGGCTTGGGTCAATTGGAAAATCGTGTTAGGTTTACATCTAGATCTGAATGGTGCTGCTTACCGCGTCCTTGCAGCACCCTCGCTTTATTCATCTGTAGTATATCTTCCCACAACATCGGCCTCCTCTCCCACGGTAGTTAAAGAGCTTTTGTTTATGTGAAGTCAGAGGATCTAAAAGAACATCTTGCAAGTGCTAATCAAACAGTCTGAGAGCCAGAGAGCTTGTGATACCTAGATATGAAACCATATCAAAGCGCGAGGCCGTGGCTCTGTTCTTCAAAAAAGATCACTGGCTACCAACTGCACCTCATCAGCCAACACATAGCAGCAAACCTTGGCAGGAGTTGTACACTTCAGTGCACATTTAGGTATTTTAATTAACAGCATCGCTGTCAATTAATATTTCATTCTCTAATTAGCACAAGGACCTGACAACCTGCACAGGAGTCATCACATTTGACATATTTGTCAGAGCCTGTAATAAATTACCTCTTTTTTTGCTCTTTTTTTCTAGATTTGTTGTAAAAAGACAAAGTCTGCATGTTGCACTACTTTTCTGTATCAGCGCTGTATTGAGAGCCTGCTGGAGATGATGAAAAATGTAACTGATTAGGCCCACACAGAGACCTACGCAAATTTCTGCAGAAATCCAAGCATTCATAAATTTTTACACATCCCCCACATGCACATTGAATGTTTGTTTATGGCATATTTTTAGCCAATTTTTTATTATGCTTTCAACAATCAATAAGAGTTAAGAACTCTCTAGGGATGCACAATATATCAGCACCATACTGTATAAGCCAATATTAGCTCCTTTTTCATTTAAAGATATTGGATATTTAATAGTTTTCACCTGTTTTAAGATTTGGATAGCTTTTTTCATTATCTAGCACTAAATTAAAAGCATAGTGATATACTACAACAAAGATTTAAACGTAGGCAGTGATTCTCAATTGATTCCTAGGTCGCTCATTGTGCACAAAAATGTTCAAAGGCCCCATGTATTTAATCGTTTATGATTCTCTGGATAAGGATTAAGGATAAAAGGATATAAAAGGATATATAAGGATATAAACATTTCAGAATGCCAATTTTTTTGTTTTTATTCAATTACATGACTTTTCCAGGTCTAGAAATCACACTTTGATAATTAGTCTCATATCATATATCATATCATATCATACCACATATCATATGATATATCATAGACAGTGGGAACCCCTGGTTATTAAAAGAAAAAGTAATAGAAAAATTATTAATAAAAAAATATATACATATAGTTTATAAATATAGTTTAGTTGTTTTAGTTTATTTTAATGCTGGTCTTGTTTTAAATTTTATTTTAAAGTCATCTTGAGGCCCCCTTGGAAGTTTGGCAACCAGCCCTCTTGTTGAGAACCACTGCTTCAAAGGCAATTTCCATTTAAAGGGATAGTTAATCAACAAATGAAATTGTATTTCCTTATGCCTTTCTTTATTCTCTGGATCACAAAAGAAAATATTTTGAAAAAATAGATAAAAAATGTAATTAATTAAAAATAGAAATCTTACTTGAAGATAGTATAATATTAATGAAAATTATATACAAATCAGGCAACCAACTGGACCTTATTTACACACGACACTGCTCCACTGATCATGTACTGGTTACTCCACTGCACACCTCGGATCACTTCCTCCTCACTCTTAACTTCAACATGGTCCCTGACACAACACATACCCCTCCACATGTCATCTTTCGACATAACCTACGCTCACTCTCACCCTCCCGGCTATCTGCTATGGTTTCATCTTCGCTTCCTCCCCATAAACAGTTAGCATCCATCTCTTGATGCTAACAGTGCTACTGATACTTTCTGCTCCACTCTTACATCTTGTTTAGATACTGTCTGCTGTTCTCCACGAGCATCGTTCTAAGCTCAGGGCTGCTGAAAGGGTATGGCGCAAATCAAAAAATCCTATTGACCTTAATGTTTATCAGTCACTCCTCTCTTCCTTCTCTGCTAATGTCGCCATTTCTCCCGCACTCACTCCCTTCACACTGGTGTTTTCCCCCCAGCATTTAGACAGGCTCGTATAACCACACTACTTAAGAAACCCACCCTTAATCCATCTCTTTTAGAGAACTACAGACCAGTTTCCCTTCTTCCTTTCATTGCAAAAATACTTGAACGAGCTGTGTTCAACCAAGTCTCTGCCTTTCTCACACAACCTCCTCGACAGCAACCAGTCTGGTTTGAGAAGTGGACATTCAACCGAGACTGCCTTGCTCTCAGTTGTTAAAGCCCTAAGACTGGCAAGAGCGGATTCCAAATCTTCAATACTTATCTTGCTGGATCTGTCCGCTGCTTTTGACACGGTTAACCACCAGATCCTCCAGTCAACCCTATTGGAAAATGGCATCTCAGGAACCACACTCTAGTGGTTTGAGTCAGATAGGTCCTTCAAGATATCTTGGAGAGGTGAGGTGTCCAAGTCACAACATCTAACTACTGGGGTGCCTCAGGGCTCAGTTCTTGGACCACTTCTCTTCTCTGTCTACATGGCATCACTAGGTTCTGTCATTCAGAGACATCGCTTTTAATATCACTGCTATGCTGATGACACTCAACTCTACATCTCATTCCATCCTGATGATCCGAGGATAGCTGCTCGCATCTCAGCTTGTTTAACAGACATTTCTTGCTGGATGAAGGACCATCACCTTCAACTCAACCTTACCAAGACAGAGCTGCTTGTAGTTCCATCAAACCCATCATTTCATCACAATTTCACCATCCTGTTAGGCACATCAACCATAACTCCTTCAAAAACAGCCAGAAACCTTGGGGTTATGATTGATGATCAGCTTACTTTTTTGGACCACATTGCTAAAACTGCCCGGTCCTGCAGATTTGCTTTATTCAACATCAAGAAGATCAGGCCCTTTCTTTTAGAACATGCTTTACAACTCCTTGTTCAAGCTCTTGTTCTGTCTAGGCTGGACTATTGCAATGCTCTCTTGGCAGGTCTTCCAGCCAGTTCTATCAAATCACAATTAATGCAGAACGCGGCAGCAAGATTAATTTTTAACGAGTCGAAAAGAATGCACGTCACACCTCTGTTTATCAGTTTGCACTGGCTACCAGTAGCTGCTCGCATAAAATTCAAGGCATAAATGTTTGCCTACAAAACCACCACTGGCTCTGCACCCCTTTACCTTAATTCATTACTTCAGACTTATGTGCCCTCTAGAAGCTTGCGTTCTGCAAGTGAACAGCACTTTATTGTGCCATCCCAAAGAGGCACACAATCACTTTCTCAGACTTTTAAATTAAATGTTCCCTCCTGGTGGATTGACCTGCCCAACTCAGTCCGAGCAGCTGAGTCCTTAGCCATCTTCAAGAATCGGCTAAAAACACATCTCTTCCATCTTTATTTGACCCTCTAACTCTAGCACTCTCCATTTTATTTATATTCTTTAAATATAAAAAACAACTTGACCCTTTTAGACTTGCACTCTATTTATTTACTAACTTCTTGTTTTCATAAAAAAAAACTAACACTTGCTTCTCTAATCTTTTTGCATTGTCTATTTGTTTTCTTTTTATTTATTATACAATTATAATTCTGACTTTCTGACTTCTGATTAACAAAAGCAAAAAAGGCCTCTAACACTAGCTTGCTCTATTATTTTTCTATTCTATCGGTTTTCTTTTTATTTATTATATGATTTTTACAAACTACTATGTGTACTGCATTAAGCTAACTGAGACTTGTTATAGCACTTGCATATCATTGCTATTTTGTTTATTTTGATTGCTTCCATTGTCCTCATATGTAAGTTGCTTTGGATAAAAGTGTCTGCTAAATGTCTAAATGTAATGAAAAAAGGCCACTTAAGTGCACTTAAAGACAGTACAATTGAATGACTGTTTCTTAGCATTCTATAAAAATATACTTTAAAAAGTGCACTTTGTAATAATGTCGAATTAAAAGTTTTACATCAAATTAACACCTGCAAATTAAGAAAACATCTTCTTCAATTTGACAACACAAGCGCTGCAAATTCTCAAAACACAAACAAATACAGACACGCACTGCAAATACAGCAACACGCTCCAAATTCTCACAACACAACCAAATACAGAAACTCGCTGCAAATTCTCACAACACAAACAAATACAGAAATGCGCTGCAAAGACTCACAACACAACCAAATACAGAAACACACTGCAAATTCTCACAACACAACCAAATACAGAAACGCACTGCAAATACAGAAATGCACGGCAAATTCTCACAACACAACCAAATACAGAAACGCACTGCAAATACAGAAAAGCGCTGCATATTCTCACAACACAACTAAATAAATAAATGCGCTGAAAATAGGCTACAGAAACACGCTGCAAATTCTCACAACACAACCAAATACAGAAACACGCTGAAAATAGGCTATAGAAACATGCTGCAAATATAGAAACACGCTGCAAATTCTCACAACACAACCAAATACAGAAACACGCTCTCTGCAAATACAGAAACGCACTGCAAAATCTCACAACACAAACAAATATAGTATCGCGCTGCAAATTCTCACAACACATACAAATACAGAAAAGCGCTGCAAATTCTCACAACACAAACAAATACAGAAACGCGCTGCAAATTCTCACAACAAAAACAAATACAGAAAAGCACTGCAAATTCTCACAACACAAACAAATACAGAAACGCACTGCAAATTCTCACAACGCAAACAAATACAGAAATGAGCTGCCAATTCTCACAACACAAACAAATACAGAAATGCGCTGCAAAGACTCACAACACAACCAAATACAGAAACGCACTGCAAATACAGAAATGCACTGCAAATTCTCACAACACAAACAAATACAGGAACGCACTGCAAATACAGAAAAGCGCTGCAAATTCTCACATCACAACTAAATAAATAAATGCGCTGAAAATAGGCTACAGAAACACGCTGCAAATTCTCACAACACATACAAATACAGAAAAGCGCTGCAAATTCTCATAACACAAACAAATACAGAAACGCACTGCAAATTCTCACAACACAACCAAATGCAAAAACGCGCTGCAAATTCTCACAACACAACCAAATACAGAAACACGCTGAAAATAGGCTATAGAAACATGCTGCAAATATAGAAACACGCTGCAAATTCTCACAACACAACCAAATGCAAAAACGCGCTGCAAGTTCTCACAACACAACCAAACAATAATGCGCGGCAAATTCTCACAACACAAACAAAAACAGAAACGCGCTGCAAATTCTCACAACACAAACAAATATAGTATCACGCTGCAAATTCTCACAACACATACAAATACAGAAAAGCGCTGCAAATTCTCATAACACAAACAAATACAGAAACGCCTGCAAATTCTCACAACAAAAACAAATACAGAAAAGCACTGCAAATTCTCACAACACAATCAAATACAGAAACTCTGCAAATACAGAAACGCACTGCAAATTCTCACAACACAATCAAATACAGAAACTCTGCAAATACAGAAACGCACTGCAAATTCTCACAACACAATCAAATACAGAAACTCTGCAAATACAGAAACGCACTGCAAATTCTCACAACACAAACAAATACAGAAACGCACTGCAAAATCTCACAACACAAACAAATATAGTATCACGCTGCAAATTCTCACAACACAACCAAATGCAGAAACGCGTTGCAAATTCTCACAACACAACCAAACAAAAATGTGCTGCAAATTCTCACAACAAAAACAAATACAGAAACGCACTGCAAATTCTCACAACACAAACAAATACAGAAACGTGCTGCAAATAAGCTTCCCTAAAATAGGCTACAGAAACACGCTGCAAATACAGAAACGCGCTGCAAATTCTCACAACATAACCAAATACAGAAATGCACTGCAAAGACTCACAACACAACCAAATACAGAAACGCACTGCAAATACAGACACGTGCTTCAAATTCTCACAACACAACCAAATAAAGAAACGCGCTGAAAATAGGCTTCAGAAACGCGCTGCAAATTCTCACAACACAACCAAATACAGAAACGTGCTGAAAATAGGCTACAGAAACATGCTGCAAATACAGAAACACGCTGCAAATTCTCACAACACAACCAAATACAGAAACGTGCTGAAAATAGGCTACAGAAACATGCTGCAAATACAGAAACACGCTGCAAATTCTCACAACACAACCAAATACAGAAACGTGCTGAAAATAGGCTACAGAAACATGCTGCAAATACAGAAACACGCTGCAAATTCTCACAACACAACCAAATACAGAAACGTGCTGAAAATAGGCTACAGAAACATGCTGCAAATACAGAAACACGCTGCAAATTCTCACAACACATCAAAGAAACGTGCTGCAAATAAGCTTCCCTTAAACATTTCCGATGTGGTCTGTGCATATTTGCAGCGCATTTCTGTTTTTGTTTGTTTGTTTTGTATTTGCAGCACGTTTCTTTGTGTATGTTGTTTGTATTTGCAGCGCGTTTCTGTATTTTGCTTGTGTTGTGAGAATTTGGAACATGTTTCTGTATTTGGTTGTGTTGTGAGAATTTGCAGCGTGTTTCTGCATTTGATTGTGTTGTGAGAATTTGCAGTGCGTTTCTGTATTTGTTTGTGTTGTGAGAATTTGCAGCGCGCGTGTTGTCAAATTGATAAAGATGTTTTCTTAATTTGCAGGTGTTTTTTTCTATTTGCATGTGTTTTTTCATTTGCAGCAAGTTGAGCTCTCTCGGCCACCGTATAAAACACTTGATTATAGTATGTAAAGTACTTGATTGATATTACATTTAAAGTTTATATATTTTATATGTTCTAAATTGCAACTTCATTATTAAAATTGTATTATTATAAAAATATTTAAATACAAATACACAAGTTTCAATAGAAAATACATTAAAGTATAATTTAGATAACCATAAATGTCTGTCAGTACATTCGGCAGCACACTAACTAACTATATTTTAAACACATTTGAAGTACTTATATAATTATATATAAAGATGCACTAAAACCCTACTTAGGTGGGTCAAAAAGCACTTTGTGTTCAATTAACGGCATTTAATATATATTTAAAATTATTTAAACTAAATATTCTCTTAAAATATATTATTTCAAATCAGTTCTCTTTTTAAAAGTATGCTAAAGTGCACTGCTGATTATCTGCAGACTTTATGAACAAAACTACTTTGGATAAACTGATACATGGAGTTGCCGGTGTCAAAAATGTTCTAGATCAAACTTGCAAGGCATCTGCACCCTGACTATGATAGACTACATCCCTTAAGAGTTCCACAAAGACACAATGTAATTTTTTACACATCATTAAGCTACCCAAAGCAAACCTCCTCAACAATAAACTGTTGCCCCACTGTCATTACTATACTATTCTCCTTTTCGTCCCCCTCCATGCAGGAGAGCGCACCCATTCCCTATGCATTTCAAAACAGATGGTGAGAGACAGATATTGATACAGTCATGCGAACTGACTCATCATGGAAGTAATATATCTTAATTGAGAAATGAACCTTCCCAGGGTGAAAAATGACATTAATTTACTATATGATTAAGTGAATAACTGACTAAGGTGGAATGAAGATCAAGAGCCACAAATATGAGCCGTGAATATCATTTTTTTAAGAACGTTCTGTAATGTAGACCACAGGGCCTGTTACAAATTTGCTTTCTACAAT
The DNA here is from genome assembly GCF_001515645.1 of Sinocyclocheilus grahami. Taxonomy (NCBI): domain Eukaryota; kingdom Metazoa; phylum Chordata; class Actinopteri; order Cypriniformes; family Cyprinidae; genus Sinocyclocheilus; species Sinocyclocheilus grahami. The sequence continues at coordinate 329,365 of NW_015505685.1, forward strand.
CACTCTTTTATATGTTCCTCTAAAGTTCTGCCAACCATGTCATTCTCAGCAAAGTTCTCTGATAGAGCATCATAAAATTACATGTAGATTAAAAAGGAAACTTAACTAATTGCAGAGCCTGCCAAGCTACATTCCCCATATACTAGAATCACTCTGGTGTTTTATTAAATGTTGCAACTCAAAGCCTCTGCAAACGGTCAGTTGGACAGCCAGAAAAGTGCACAAGCAAATTGCAACTGGGGCAATACTGGCAGTGCAGGAAAGAGTCTAGAACAGAGGTGTCAAAGTCAATTCCTGGAGGGCCAGAGTCCTGCAGAGTTTTGTTCCAACACACATACCATGTAGTTTTCAAATAAGCCTGAAGGACTTGATTAATTGGATCAGGTGTGTTTAATTAGGGTTGAATCTAAACTCTGCAGGAATTGAGTTTGACACCCCTGTTCTAAAACATGGCCTTTTTACTAAGGCTATGTCCACACGAAGCCAGAGCTTTCCCTATTCGATCTTTTTTTTCTCCTTGTCTCAAGAAATATCTACGTCCACATGAAACTGACACAAAACGATGTACTATACATGCCAGACCAGCATGTGGCGCTGTAATTCTGCCACAGAGATAGACTAAAACTGGAGAAGAAGACTTGGATAATGCGTATAAACCTTGCACGCGGTATACAAACAAACATGGAACAATACATTTATTAATCTGTGTTAACGTTAGTTAATAAAAAAAACAATCGTTCAGTGTTTGTTCATGTTTTTGTTGCTGTTACATGACGTAGCGGTGTCTGACTAGGGGCGAGACGTGGGCTGATGACGTCATCGTTTCAGAAAATATACGGATTCGCTGTCCACACAAAAACACAAGGGCGGCGTTTTCAGATTTATCCACTCTGGGACCCGGTTTCAAAAAATATTGGTTTCACTCACACAAAACGCTGGATCCATGTGGACGAAAAACCTATACGATACAAAATGTATGCATATACAGCTAAATGCATCTCCGTGTGGACGGGGCCCTATCCTTACCTTATTTTGTATTTATTTTGACATAGTTCTTTGATTTAGTCATAATTTTTGTCTTTTTACAAAAATATCCTGGTTTTTAGTCAAAAAAAAAAAATTCATGTCAAATTAATTAATATTAGCTAGGTCTACACTGACTAAAATAACAACTTTAGTCAACAAAATGCAAAATTAAACTTTTTTTTTTATTATACACCCTACCATTCAAATATTAGGGGTTGGTAAGATTTTTTAATATTTCAAAGTCTCTACACACCCTCGGGCCATCCCAGATCTAGATGTGTTTGTTTCTTCATCAGAAAAGATTTAGAGAAATTTTGCATTACAATTTAGCTCTTGCTCACCAATGGATCCTCTGCAGTGAATGGGTGCCCATTGGTGAGCAATGAAGTATTGCTAAATTCCTCCAAATCTGTTCAGATGAAGAAACAAACTCATCTACATTTTGAATGGCCTGAGGGTGAGCACATTTTCATTTTTGGGTGAACTATTCGTGTAATGATTTAATATAATTATAGTGCCTGCCAAGCTACATTTCCCAATCGCTCTGGTGTTTTACCAGATGTTGCAACTCAAAGCCTGTGCAAATGGTCAGTTGGACAGCCAGAAAAGTGCACAGGCACAACTGGCAGTGCAGGAGAGACTCAAGAACACGGCCTTCCATTTACGAAGCCTGACTCTACTTTCTAAGCTGACTAGTTATGTTTGAAGCAAATGATGTAAGGTAGGTGTTGTTTTGTATGGAATAATAATGTGTGTAGTTGTGACCACTACTGCTGATACTGAATGTGCTTCCAGCATTTGTGAGGAACAATAATGAATAGAACACAGGTGTGTGTTCGTGTATGTATGTGGCCATGTCTACCGCCCTTTACCTTGGCAAATGGTTTGAAATTGTTTTATTTTCCGGAATAATCAGTATTCACACCGTGACGCTGCAGGTCTGAAATCTATTTCTAGCGGGTAACAAATAACTAACGTGGAATAAAGCACAGCCAGACTGTTTAAGAGGCTTGACCCATTTCGAGAGGACTTAACAATGCACATGCTGCCTCCGTCTCGCTCTTTTTCTTCCAACTGCTAACACTGCAGGTCTAATGTACCATGAGTCAAACGTTACAGTCAGTGCTCTAGGGCAGAAGAGCACCAGCCCATTAAGTTAACAGAGAGCCACGCATCAAGATGAGGGGTGATCGAAAGCATAAGACACTGGACAATTTGTCGAAAGGACCAGACAATGTATACACCATGACAATGCTATAAGATTTCTCATCAGAAACACAAGCAATTTCCTTATTGGTGTTAAATGGTGCTGAAATACCCATACAAACACAATACAATGTTGCACCATGAGCAGAAAAGGCTAAATTACTCTTGTCTCTTGTCTTACAAAGCGAACTGCCATTTGTCAAAAGGCTCCAACTATTTTCCTACCAATTTCCAAGTGAAATCACTCTTCAGCAGAGTGTCAAGGCATATATTTGAAATGCACTGCGGTCCTTTCCTAGAGAGCAGCATTCCAAGTCACTTGAATTTTATTTGAAAGCCAAGTGCCATATTTGAACAGTGACACTTCAAAAGCTTCTCTGTTTTATTGTAAGACACCAGATCTTTTGGGAGAGACTTTGATATTCTCATTGAAGCTGTACAGACACCTCTCTTGGCTCCAGATGGTGAATTCTAAGGTAACTTGGAGGCAATGGCATGTGAGTGTAACATGAGTTCATTTCCTTCATCCAATTATGTCAAGTCATGAAGAGTAAAACTTAATTTAAAAGGTAAAAAAAATCAAGTACATCTTAATGTACTTGTGTAGGTTTTTTACTTGTTGAGGTTCGTCCAGTTCATCCAACATAATAAGACCTCTGGGAATCACTGGGAATCAAACACAAGGCCATGGGTTCAATTCCCAGTGAATGAATTAACTGATCAAAAAACACACCTTAGTGCAATTTAAAGGAGGCATCAATGCAAAATTCACTTTCACATGGTGTTTCCATATAAATGTCTTAGTAGTGTGTGAACACTGACACCCTACAGTGATAAAAATTCCATTCACTCCTATTTTTTAAATCCCCAAAAAACCTAAACAGTCGCAATTATCAAGCCGTTTTAATTTTCTGAGCAGTATGAGGTCATACGCCCACGACCGCTGACGAACTGTCCTGTATTAGCATATTTCCACTCTCAGCCAGTTGTACACTGTCCGCCATTTTCCCCGCGCTCAAGCAGCTGTAGCGACAACAATGTCTTGTAAGCAGTGCAGGTGTTTTTTTTGTATGAAAAAGTGAACATAAGAGTCTTCATTTTCTCCCGACATCAGAACCACTGAGGACGAAGTGGATTAGTTTTGTTTTTGAAGGTAATGCGCCACCGATTACACAAAAAGCAGAAGAGAGGGATGGCGTGAGCAGTAGCTCATTATCATTTAAAGAGACATGCACACAAACAAAGTATGTTGCAGACATTTCAAAGAATCAAACCAACTTGTGGAAAATGGGCATCCAATGTCCCCTTTAAGTCGATTTGGATAGAAGCTCTGTCAAATGAGTCATAGAAGTAATTGTGGTTATTTTTACACAGTTCTTAGCTTTAGTCATAGTCTTTGTTTTACTCTGACTAAAACAGTGTCTAACTTTAGTCAACAAAATGCAAAATTAAACCAATTTTTCAAACATTTTATATACGTAACTACAGTTCAAAAGTTTGGGGTCAGTAAGATTCGTTTAATGTTTTAAAGTCTCTTATGCTTAGCAAGGCTGCATTAATTGGATGAAAAATATGGTAAAAAGAGTATTATTGTGAAATGTTATTACAAATCAAAACAACCATTTTCTGTTTGAATATATTAAAAAAATTATTTATTCCTGTGATAGCAAAGCTGAAATTTCAGCAGGCATTTCTCCAGACTTAAAGGGTTAGTTCACCCAAAAATGAAAATTAGCCCATAGATTACTCACCCTCAAGTCATCCTAGGTGTATATGACTTTCTTCTTTCAGACGAATCCAGTCGGAGTTATATTAAAAATTGTCTTTGATCTTTCAAGCTGTTTAATGCCACTTAGCGGGTGTTGCATGCATCAGTCCAAAATAAGTTAAATAAAAAGCGCCTATCCATAAAAAAAGTGTCTCACATGGCTCCGGGGGGTGAACAAAGGCATCCTGTAGCGAACTGATGCGTTTTTGTAAGAAAAATATCCATATTCAAAACGTAATAATCAATTTAATCTAGCTTGCGCTCACTGTTGTACAGGAAGCAGTTCCGGGCGGATGACGCCGCTCAGAAGTGACGAACGCGGAAGCGCAGGGGAGAGATCAAAACTAAACAACGGTCACTTATTAGAAGTACAAAATGAGGATTTGTAAAGGCGAATGTCGGAGGATTTCGATATAAGCCAAGAGGAGACTGGTTTTCCTTTGCTAAAGTAAGGAAACTTTGCTTCCTTTGCTCTTGTTAACAAACGTTGGTTTTCACAAGACTCACGGCGCATGCGCAATGCTAAACTCATACGTCATCCGCCCGGAGCTGCTTCCATGTACAACTGTTGGCGCAAGCTACATTAAAGAGCAGGTCATATGGTATTTTAAAGTGTCCTAATATTGTGTTGGAGTCCTCTACAACAGGTTTAAATGCATTTAAGGTCAGAAAACATTGTAATTTTCTCAGAATATACATTTAATATTAGAGTCATTTGCCAATGATTTCGAAAAACGATTAGTTCCAAGCAAGTTCGGAGCAAACTCCTCCCTTCCATAAGCCTACTCTGCTCTGATTGGTCAGCTGGCCAAGCCTGTTGTGATTGGCACAGAGAGGAGTCCTTGACTTGAGCAAGTTAGCGAGCGCTACCATTGACAATGCACCGTTACATAAAACAATAATATATTGCTCCAATCCATTCTTATAATAATGACATAAAATACAAAAACACTTATGCAAGTGAATCGTGCCCACAGCTAAAGTTTAGCTGCTAAACTGTGAACACTTAAAACAATAATGGTGGATACGTTAGCAGAGCGCTAACGTGACTAACGGATGAAACAATACAGTTTGTAAACCAAAATATGTCTACTGTAATGTTTGAAGAACAACAGACAAAAGACGCTCTGTCTTAACTTTTAATCAGAACGCAGAACAGCTGTATCACAGGCGCACCAGCCAAACTAACTCACTTGTCTCTCCCTCATTAACCCTATAACTGCCGTGCAGCAAAATAAACAGCAATTTCACAATGATTATAAAGTCTGTGTGCTACACTACATTCTGTATTATTAAATGAATTAGAACAACGTCAGTCTACATTAATCGACAATTCTTAGGAAATAGTGTCCACAGCGAATTATCAGAACTACTTCAGTAAGACAGTAATATCGTGCTTTACCTGGAAACCTAAAGCTGCACTAGGTATACATCACATATTAGCACAAAAACTTGATATTTTGAGCAC
>NW_015505685.1:335024-343016 GCF_001515645.1 Sinocyclocheilus grahami
AGAACAGCTGTATCACAGGCGCACCAGCCAAACTAACTCACTTGTCTCTCCCTCATTAACCCTATAACTGCCGTGCAGCAAAATAAACAGCAATTTCACAATGATTATAAAGTCTGTGTGCTACACTACATTCTGTATTATTAAATGAATTAGAACAACGTCAGTCTACATTAATCGACAATTCTTAGGAAATAGTGTCCACAGCGAATTATCAGAACTACTTCAGTAAGACAGTAATATCGTGCTTTACCTGGAAACCTAAAGCTGCACTAGGTATACATCACATATTAGCACAAAAACTTGATATTTTGAGCACACAATTGAAAATGTACACATAACGTATCAATCGTACTTACAGGTTGTGGTTCGGAGAGCTTGTTAGCCCAAATTAAGAAGATTAGAAGCCAACGAAGATAAAAGCCAAGATTAGAGAAGCAGTCCTTTGTAAAAATGACATGCACACAACAAAAGGTTCGAATTGTATTTCTGTGGTATCCTTGAACACAGCGTCTTCTCAACATGATGTAAACACACTAACTAGCGGAAGTGTTTGTGGGCAGGTCAGACTCTGTTCGTATTTCGCGGGCAGACGGGGATTATGCAAATGTGTTACCCAGTGACGTATACCGGTAACAGGCGATTCAGAATCGACTCTCTCTTTTGAGAGACAATATCTTTATTTATCATGCACTTTTTTGATTAACAACTTTGCAGATTGTTTTCATTTAAGGATAGCTACGTTATAAACTGCAAAAGAGATATTTTTCAAAAACCCATATGACCTGCTCTTTAAAGTTACATTAAAGCTACATTAACGTGATTATTGCGTTTTGAATATGGATATTCGATAAAACGCATCGATTCGCTACAGGAGGCCTTTGTTCATCCCCCGGAGCCGTGTGAGATACTTTTTTTTAATGGATGGGCGCTAATTTAACTTCTTTTGGACTGATGCATGCAAAACCTGCTGAGTGGCATTAAACAGCTTGAAAGATCAAAGACAATTTTTTATATAAATCCGACTGGATTCGTCTGAAAGAAGAAAGTCATATACATATACTAGGATGACTTGAGGGTGAGTAATTTATAGGCTAATTTTAATTTTTGGGTGAACTAACACTTAAGTGTCACATGATTGTTCAGAATTCAGTTTGATGAATAGAAAGTTTAAAATAGCAACATTTGAAATCGAAATATTTAAAAACATTATAAATGTCTAATACTAGTCACTTGTGATCAATTGCAATAAAGAAAAGTATTTAAAAAAAATGACCCAAACTTATAACACGTGAAAACTACATAATTTTGTGAAATCTTAAGCTTTAGCTCATCATTGACCATGTTTTAGTGTTTTGTTACATAAAGAGCACATTCCCAAAAAGACTTACACTTTCGGACTAGCCCATACCGTTCACTTGTCTTTTGTCTTTTCACACATATGCAAGCTGTAATAATATTACTTTTGTGTTGTGTATATATCTCTGATTAATCTCATATAAGATGCATCTGGCTGAGTTAATTAGCTTGCTAGCAAAGTAGTTTACCTGTTTTCATGGTATGTTTACTATTTATTGCCAGATTCTTCCACTGCGTGCTGATCAAGCAGTCCAGGTGAGAGAGGATACACAGTAGCCTACAATCAATTACCTCAAATAGTCAATCATGGGTTGGCACAAACTGAAGCGGCAGCATCCACTGTGGCTCTTTGTATATTGAGTTTGACTTGTTTGAGGTATTGCTTGGGAAAGCAGAAGTGGTGTACTTTAACCCTTGTGTTGTGTTCAGAACCCTTTCACACTTACGAGGTTACAGAGCAAAAAAGGCACTCCCTCAAAAATTGCTTATAAATCACTCATTATGCTATATTATCACCAAATATTGGATTCAATGTTTTTGTCAACTTCTTTTCTTTCATTTAGGACTGGTTTTGTATTTATATTTGCTTCTGATTAATCGTAGGCCTCATTTATCTGAAAGTAGGCACCTCATTTTTTTGAGTGAAAAAAGCATTATTTATGAATAATTTTCACAATATTAAATAAAAACTGATGAAAATTTACACTGTTTATCACACTAGTGTACTTTAATGTTTAATCAGGGAGTTTGCTTTTAAATGCTTTTATTTTGTACAAAATGGCACAAAGTCACACTTGTGGTGTTCCTGGTCAAAAATGACCCGGCCTCAAAAAAATTGCTAATAAATCCCTCATTATGCTATATTATCACCAAATATTGGATTCAATGTTTTTGTCAACTTCTTTTCTTTCATTTAGGACTGGTTTTGTATTTATATTTGCTTCTGATTAATCGTAGGCCTCATTTATCTGAAAGTAGGCACCTCATTTTTTGAGTGAAAAAAGCATTATTTATGAATAATTTTCACAATATTAAATAAAATCTGATGAAAATTTACACTGTTTATCACACTAGTGTACTTTAATGTTTAATCAGGGAGTTTCCAAGCAAGTTTGTCTCCTCCGCATCACCCTGGTACCATTTTGGAGAATATCCACTGAACGCAAACTGTGTATGCTATTCTGTCAGCTGCGTCACGCAGATACATTGTTTTCATTCAAATCAAAGCGTAAACATTATACTATCAGATTGATGAAATGATATAGGATACAGTTCAGGGTAGGATGAAATAGAAAACTTTCCAATAGTTTGTATAAGTGTGTGTGTGTGTGTGTGTGTGTGTGTGTGTGTGTGTGTGTGTTAGCGTGAGTATGCATGCATCCAAACATGAACAGGTTCAAGGCCTTTATGTTTGCAAGCACACGTACATATGTGAACGTGAACATGATCAACATGCTCCTGAACACTAATAGTTTCTATTACTTTCATTCTTTCCCATTCACTTTGAATGGCTGGACATTTTTGACCGGGAACACCACAAGTGTGCCATTGTGCCATTTTGTACAAAATAAAAGCATTTAAAAGCAAACTCCCTGATTAAACATTAAAGTACACTAGTGCGATAAACAGTGCAAATTTTCATCAGTTTTTATTTAATATTGTGAAAATTATTCATAAATAATGCTTTTTTCACTCAAAAAAATGAGGTGCCTACTCTCAGATAAATTAGGCCTACGATTAATCAGAAGCAAATATAAATACAAAACCAGTCCTAAATGAAGGATAAGAAGTTGACAAAAAGATTTAATCCAATATTTGGTGATAATATAGCATAATGAGTGATTTATAAGTAATTTTTTGAGGGAGTGCCTTTTTTGCTCTGTAACCTCGTAGGTGTAACAAGGTGAAAAATCTTCCCCAGAAAAGTATGAAAATTATAAAAAAAAAAATTTAGAAGTACTTATACCCTTTGTGAACAAAGTCACAAAATTTCAGTCCAATGCGATAACAATAACTAGTATTTTCGGGAAAAAGAAAACATTTTCAGAGCAAAAAGGACCCGAACACCACATGAGGAACACCAAACAGAACGGCAAATGCATGATGTGAAAACAGACCTGTTGGCACACAAAAGAAGTCCATTAAAGACAAAGACCCCATTTAGCAGGAAGAGCTCTGCAGTGCTGAAAAATCTAGATGCTGAAAATTAACATCCTTAATTCTGTGAACATGCATCAAACATTAATAGACTTCTGACACCTGTACTAATATAACATAAGCATAACACAGCACTATACAGACCAGCATTCACAAAATAAAAAGATAAAAATTTAACTGTTTCTTTCTTCAAGAAACATAAATGTAAATACATATTAGGGGTGTAATGATAAATCAGTATTGATCAATGCTTTAATCAAATTATTAACAATATTATGTATCAATGCAACATGTGAAAAAATTATATACATTATCTTTTTTAAGATGCTCTTCTTTTAACACTCTCATGTTAGCCACATCTGCACACAATTTCAGTCAACCATTCTACATTATTTCACTAGTCACCATTCTACAATTTTTTAATATTTGATTTGAAGATTTAACAACTTTTTTTTCCTATATAAATGTTTTTTTTATTATTTATTTTATTTTTTTTATTTTTTTTGTAAAAACATCTGGTGTTGTTTTTGTATGTCCAAATGGAGATGACAAATTTGCACATTTTAGAATGCACAGAAGACTGAAAGACTTTCTTGACTTTTGTGAAGCCAATCAGATGATTGATGATCTTATTTGTGACTTTATTTATTTATTTATTTATTTATTTAACTAAATTGTATTTTTTTGTTGTGGATGTTTCAATTGGGATACAGGATTTGTTCAATTAAATGTTGAGTAGTGAAAAGGGAGTAGTGGGAACCTTGGGCACATAGCCGGGCCGGGGCCGGGGCCTCAGGGTTACCTGGGAGTCGGCCGGCCTGAACTCTAGGCACGAATCGTCGACAGAAAACACGTGCAGGTCCCCTACCCTCTTGATGGAGGTCAGTGCAAGCAGGAGCAGAGATTTCATTGACAGAAACTTCAGCTCGATTGTCTGCAAAGGCTCAAATGGGCCCTGCTGTAGTGCTGTGAGCACTAGAGTCAGGTTCCAAGAGGGTATAGAGGGGGGTCGTGGAGGATTTAGCCTTCTTGCTCCCCCTAAGGAACCTGATGATCAAGTCATGCTTCCCCAGTGGCTTCCCTTCTACGGCCATGGTTAGCAGCGATTGCAGCGACATAGTCTTTGAGGGTGGAGGGAGACAGCCCTCGCTCCAACCCTTGCTGCAAATAGGACAGCACGACTCTGATCGGGCATCTTCGGGGGTCTTCTTGGTGAGAAGAACACCACTCAACGAACAGGTTCCACTTCAAAGTGTAAGCGTGTCTCGTAGACGGTGCTCTCGCTGAAGTGATGGTGTCAACTACCTCTTGGGGTAGGTCACCTAGAACCTCTGCGTCCCGTCCAGGGACCAGACATGAAGTTTCCAGAGGTCTGGATGTGGGTGCCAAGGCCGAGGAGGGGAGGGGCTGTCACGAGGAGCATTAGTTCCGGGAACCAGGTCCGGGTGGGCCAATAGGGCGCCACTAACAGGACATGCTCCTCATCCTCCCTGACCTTGCACAGTGTCTGTGCAAGAAGGCTCACTGGGGGAAACGCATACTTGCGAAGGCCCCGCGGCCAGCTGTGTGCCAGTGCATCCGAGCCGAGTGTTCCCTCGGTCAGGGAGTAGAACAACTGGCAGTGAGAGGTTTCTGGAGAGGCAAACAGGTCTACCTTAGTGGCTCCGAAACGTCTCCAAATCAGCTAGACCGTCTGGGTATGGAGTCGCCATTCTCCCGGGAGCGCAGCTCGAGACAGTTCGTCGGCTGCCCGGTTGAGCAGCCTCAGAAATGTGAACAGCACGAAGCGACCTCAGATGCTTCGGACTCCAAAGGAGTAGGTGGTGGGCGAGTTGCGACATGCGACGGGAGCGCAGACCACCTTGACGGTTGATGTACGCAACGGTCGCAGTGTTGTCCGTGTGGACTAGTACATGCTTGCCTCATAAGCACCCATTGAGACGGATCAAGGCAAGGTGCACTGCCAGCAACTCGAGGAAGTTGATGTGCCAATGCAGTTGGGGCCCCGTCCAAACCCCTGACACTGCAAGCCCGTTGTACGTGGCCCCCCAGCCGGTGGTTGAGGCATCCGTGTGAACCACAGCATGCCTGGAGACCTGGTCTAGGGGCACTCCTGCCCAGAGAAATACAAGGTCTGACCACGGGGTGAGGGTTTGGTGGCAGGGCGGTGTAACTTGGACCCGGTGAGTGCCGCGTTGCCACGCCCACCTCGGGACTCGGCCATGGAGCCAGTGCTGAAGCGGTCTCCCGGGAGCCTCTGAAATTGTTTCAGTGGGACCGCAATCCTGCTCAACAGCAGTTCAACACAGACTGAGCACGTTCCTGCATGAGGCGTGCTGTCTGTTCGACCGAGTCCAACTCCATACCGAGAAAAGAGATCCTCTGCATCGGGGAGAGTTTGCTCTTTTCCTAGTTGACCCGAAGGCCCAACTGGCACGAGAGCACCAAGTCCCTGTGTTCGCACAACTGATCCTGAGACTAATATGAGCCAGTCGTCGAGGTAGTTGAGAATGGAGAACAAGGGATGCCTCCGCAACTTACATGAAGACCCGGGGCGACAGGGACAGCCCAGAGGGCAGGACCTCGTACTGATATGCTCATCCTTCGGACGCGAACCGCAGCAATGGTCTGTGGTGTGGAAGGGTCGACACATGAAGTACTCGTCCTTCAGGTCGATCACTGCAAACCAATCTCGGGGACAGATGCACCTGAATATGCGTTCCTGCGTCAACATCTTGAACGGTAACCGGTGAAGGATCCGGTTCAAGACCCACCGGCTTTCTTGGGTACAATGAAGTAGGGGCTGTAAAACCCTGTCTTCATATAGGCTGGAGGGACCGGCTCTATCGCATCCTTCGCCAGTAGGACTGCGATCTCTGCACGCAAGACAGGGGCATCTGCTGCTTTCACTGAAGTAAAGTGGATGCCCCTGAACTTGGGAGGGCGCCAGGCGAACTGAATAGCATAGCCGAGCCTGATGGTTCGAAGAAGCCATCGAGACGGGCTGGGTAGCGCTAGCCAGGCTGCCAGATGCCGCGCAAGTGGCAGCAATGGAACTACAGGCGTACCCGCAGTGGGGCAGTGAGGAAGAACGCAGGGACCCGGCCCGGGCATCTCGTAGCCGGTCCGAGGCGGGGTCTGAGTGTGTGTAACACTGAACTGCGTTTGAGCAGAGTGTGCGTGGGTAGTCCGTTGGTTCGTCCTCCCGATCCGCCCACTGCTGCTCACTGTGGGGACCCAGAGATAGAGGAAATTGCTCTTGTCGAGTATTTGGGTACCAGCGACTGAGAGGTCAGTGGCGAAAAAAAACTACAGATTCTCCCCCCGGCCCTCCTCCGGGGGAGGGAATGGTGCATTCACCATCTCCCGAAGAGCAGGACCCTCACCCTCTGGCTTGCCCGTCTCAGGGCCTCTTGCTCTTTCACTTGCCACCAGGTTTGGCGGGGGCCTGGACAGGCGGGGTGGCTGCCCTGCGACCGGCTCCACGGTGCAGCTTTGCTGGAGGCCGCGGGAGTGGTGGCAGGGGGCCGCCCTCGGCAACGGCAGCAGCTGCACACCGGGACAGGATGTACCTGATGGCCTCAGCCTGCTTTTGGGCAGCGGAGAACTGCTGGGCAAAGGGGGCGGGGGCGTTCAAAAATTGTGTCTTGTCCGTCTCGCGCATGTCAGCTAGAAATGGCGCTCCTGGACCACCATAGTGGACATCGCACAACCCAGAGACCGACAACAACGCCGTAGCGTATAAGGCAGAGGCAGCTTCTCCACAGGCCGTATAAGCATTGCTGGCCAGTCGAGTACCTACAGACCTGGGAGGGGAGGCACAGTTCTCCCTGCCGGGTGGAGGCGGTAATAGGACACAACTGCATCGCAACCGACCGCTCCACCGGGGGGACCCTTGTAACCCCCTAGCTCCACCACCGTCGAGGGTGGTGAGGGAGGAGGAACCAGCAGATCGGTTTCCGGCAGTAAAAGGTGCCGTCCACGACCTGGTGAGCTCCTCATGCACCTCCGGGAAGAGAGGCGGGGCGCTGAGTACCAGCGCGGACCACCCCAAGAACCAATCGTGCAACCTTGAGGGCTCGGGACACGGTGGAAGTCTCCTATCGGGCCCTACCCCCACGGTGGCCCGGGAAAGCATAGCCGTTATTTCCGGATCCGATTCAAGCATTACTACAGTCCCGGAGGACAGCAGTGGAGCTGAACCTTCCTCTCCAGAAGGCTCTGGCTCATCCTCCGATGCAGAGATCGACATCTGGTCGTTGGGAGGAGCGCCAAATGATACAGCTGGTACGCTCCTTGTAGAGGGCCCAGCACGTTCCATTGGCAGCTCAACTGGTTGCGGAGTGCAAGAGGAGCGATGGTCCCCCGAGGATCTGGTCCCTGTAGGGTTTGCCACCACTGTTACCCTCAGACTGCCCGTGCTACTGCATGAAGTAGCCCCCGCCTGACTGCCGCCATGACGAGAACTAGATCGAGGCA
>NW_015505685.1:351098-356976 GCF_001515645.1 Sinocyclocheilus grahami
CACCATAGTGGACATCGCACAACCCAGAGACCGACAACAACGCCGTAGCGTATAAGGCAGAGGCAGCTTCTCCACAGGCCGTATAAGCATTGCTGGCCAGTCGAGTACCTACAGACCTGGGAGGGGAGGCACAGTTCTCCCTGCCGGGTGGAGGCGGTAATAGGACACAACTGCATCGCAACCGACCGCTCCACCGGGGGGACCCTTGTAACCCCCTAGCTCCACCACCGTCGAGGGTGGTGAGGGAGGAGGAACCAGCAGATCGGTTTCCGGCAGTAAAAGGTGCCGTCCACGACCTGGTGAGCTCCTCATGCACCTCCGGGAAGAGAGGCGGGGCGCTGAGTACCAGCGCGGACCACCCCAAGAACCAATCGTGCAACCTTGAGGGCTCGGGACACGGTGGAAGTCTCCTATCGGGCCCTACCCCCACGGTGGCCCGGGAAAGCATAGCCGTTATTTCCGGATCCGATTCAAGCATTACTACAGTCCCGGAGGACAGCAGTGGAGCTGAACCTTCCTCTCCAGAAGGCTCTGGCTCATCCTCCGATGCAGAGATCGACATCTGGTCGTTGGGAGGAGCGCCAAATGATACAGCTGGTACGCTCCTTGTAGAGGGCCCAGCACGTTCCATTGGCAGCTCAACTGGTTGCAGAGTGCAAGAGGAGCGATGGTCCCCCGAGGGTTGGCTCCCTGGAGGGTTTGCCACCACTGTTACCCTCAGACCGCCCGTGCTACTGTCTGAAGTAGCCCCCGCCTGACTGCCGCCATGACGAGAACTAGATCGAGGCAGAGGCAACGGAACTCTGCCCCTTTGAGGAAACGGAGCTTGGCCTGCGACTCCGAGATGAACATCTTCCCGCAATGAGAACATGACTCATCCACAAATGCTACCTCAGTGTGCTAGATGCCCAGGCACGTGAGGCAGTGATCGTGACCATCACCCAGCGCCAGGTAACGATTGCATCCAGAAACGCCCAGTTGATACGTTGTCTATAGCAAGACCTACATCGTCTTTACAAAGACATAATGTCAAGTTTGCCACGCAACGTCATCTTAAAAAGACGCACCCGTAATTGCTCTTTTAGGGAAAAAGCTATTTTAGCGTGCTGAGGCACACAGGGGAGATGGCCGCCTGCAACACAAACAGGGGGTAGTGCAGCCTGATGTGTGCAACCCACTCGACACAGGAACCACCACCGCTGAAGCGCCGTACCGCCAACACGAAGAGCTCTCAAAGAGCGCGCTGAACTCGTTCAGTCTTCTTCTCTCAGTAGAGTAGTCAAGAGCAGAACGATGTGATCGCTCGGCTCCAAAGCGAAAAGCTGAATATGCGCTGCATCTGCTGCCTACTTATACTCACGCTGTGATCAGCGGCAGCTGGATGCAATAATCACATGCCAATGTGCATTGGCTCGTATAGTTTACACTCGAAGTAGATTGGTCTCTCTAAGCGAGATCCCAATTCGTCGGTCATCCGACGTGACGTCGGGAGTGACCGACTGAAAGGGAACTGGTTGGGTAAAATAGGCATATAATGCCATAATATCAATCACAGGCCCTTGAATCTATCACATCATAATACTGTTTTCAACACTGATAATAATATGAACCATTATTAATAACTGAGCACCAATAATAATTGATAATAATAACTAAGCACCAAATCAGCATACTGGAATGTTTTCTGAAGGTAATGTAAATGATGAGGTAAAGTAATGATGCTGAAAATTCCGCTTTACCATCACAGGAATACATTACATTATTACAGATACACATGGCATGCAGGAAAAAAATTTAACGTACATTATAAACAATAGACAATAGTTATTTAAAATTATAATAATGATTTACAATATAACTGTTTTTACTGTATTGTTCATTTTTGACTGTATTTCAAACAAATGCAGCCTTGGTGAGCATAAGTGACGTCTTCCAAAAACATTAAAGTGCCCCTATTATGCCATTTCCAATGTTGCCTTTCATGCCGTATGTAATGCAGCTGTATGTGAATGTAAACGATCTGCAAATTTGTAAAGCTGAAAGTGCTCGATAAATAAAGTTATGTTCTCCCAAAATAAAGAATCGACTCTGAACAGCTGAAACGAGTCGTTAGTAATTAAAATCCCACTTCCGTGACGGCTACACATCATGGGGTAACACATTTGCATAATGTGCGCCTATGTTCTACGTTGGCCGGCCGCAAACAACTTTACCCCACCCACAAACACGTCATTCTACTGACGACTGCTTCTTTAAGATGGATCAGTATCCTGTTTATTTGGACCAGCTGCTCCACTGAATCACAACCTGTAAGTATGATCTGTAGAGCATTCAAAATACAGAACTATTGAAATAGGCTTATCGTTTCCGAAACACGCTGTACGCTGTAGACCAATCAAAACAGACTAGGCCATCTGACCAATCAGAGGAGAGCAGGCTCACGGAATGGCGGGGTTTAGAGAGACCGAATCTTTGAATTGCTTCGAACGAATCGTTTGAGAATCGCTGGAAAATGAGGTGATATTAAATGCATATTTTGAGAAAACGAAAGCGTTTTTTGACGTTGCATGCATGTAATCCTATTGTAGGAGACTCCCAAAACAATATTAGGAACCTTAAAAATGGCATAATAGGGGCACTTTAAAAACACCCCCTTAGACACCCTTTCTAAATCTCTTAGAGAAGCCTGGAGGGAAAAATACCGTTTGTCACATCAACACTACATGGGAATCAAGTCAGAATTCATAAATCTCACTCACAACAACACAGGATCCACACAAGTGCACGCACACACAGACATAAAGATGCACAGTCTCCTCTCAGGGCCAATAAATCACAGCCGAGCTGAAGCAGAACTCTTCCTCTATCCATCTGCATTGTGGAGTTCTTGCCGGCCGTTTGGCCCCACAGCCTTGTCAGCACTTCACATGGAGGTAGCCTACTTCTGCGACTCCTCAGACCCACATGTATATATTCATTCCGATCACAAAGGCTTATGCCTTATTTATATGCCTGCACAGACAGCACCTTTAGCATCTGTGTGGGGTGTTTAGTGGTAAATTGCTACAGCCATGCAACATCACAGAGGCCTTCTAGTTATGGAAATATGGGTTGATTCCTGCACCTTGAAGCAGTGGAGCGGTACTGTAGTGAAACGCCACACTTTTTGATCTTCGGTGTATTAGTAAAGTGTGTCAGTGCAGAAACTTAGAACTTCCCACTATTTTTGCTCTTTGGTTAAACATTTTTTCAGCCCTTATTCTATTCTTTCATAATACTGTATATTTATGAATTGCTGAAATACATGATGATCATGTTACTACTGAACAATAAATAAAATATAAAAAAAATATGAGACCACATAAAAACCTGAAAAATCATAATCAGATTTAAAACTGTAAATAAACAAAGGATTTAACAAATTTGTTATAATAGGAAAAATATGTCAGATTCTGTATTCAGCTTTTCACTCAAATTATTATACTGAAATTTTTAATATGTATACATTCAAAAATGTGTAGTCAGTAAGATTTTTAAAATGTTTTGGAAATATGTATCTCATGCTCACTAAGGATGCATTTCTTTGATGAAATGCATTATTGATCAATTTATCTAAACAATAGAAACAGTAATGTTGTGAAAATTATTACAATTTAAAATGATTGTTTTCTATTTTTAATATTTTTTAAAATGTAATTTATAGCTGTGATGGCAAAGCTGAATTTTTAGCATCCATTACTCCAGTCTTCAGTGTCACATAAACCACATAAATCATTTTGAATGTGCTGATTGGTTGCTCAAGAAATATTTATATGTATCATCAATGTTAAAAAAAGGTTGTGGTGCTTAACGTTTTGTGGAAACCATGATAAATATTTTCAATATTTTTCGATGAATAGAAAGAACAGCATTAATTGTTGTTTCTGGTTTGGGGGGGGGGGGGGGGGGGTACTTGGTACAATGGTACTTTTTTGTACCATTGTAAAATTCTTTACTGTATCCTTGACAAACAAATGTATTAATTTAACAGCAGCCATTAATGTATTAATTCAAACTGACCTCAACCATACAAAAGACCCAAACTTTTGTAAAGTACTGTATATATATATATATATATAATATACATTTATAATATAACAGAAAAATTGCAATAATGTCTATTATATATATGTGTGTGTGTGTATATAGATATATACGTTTTATATATATATATATATGTATATATACACAGTATCTCACAGAAGTGAGTACACCCCTCACATTTTTGTAAATATTTTATTATATCTTTTCATGTGACAACACTAAAGAAATGACACTTTGCTACAATGTAAAGTAGTGAGTGTACAGCTTGTATAACAGTGTAAATTTGCTTTCCCTTCAAAATAACTCAACACACAGCCATTAATGTCTAAACCGTTGGCCACAAAAGTGAGTACACCCCTAAGTGAAAATGTCCAAATTGGGCCCAAAGTGTCAATATTTTGTGCGCCCACCATTATTTTCCAGCACTGCCTTAACCCTCTTGGGCATGGAGTTCACCAGAGCTTCACAGGTTGCCACTGGAGTCCTCTTCCACTCCTCCATGACGACATCACGGAGCTGGTGGATGTTAGAGACCTTGCGCTCTGACAGAGACTATATATATATATATATATATATATATATATATATATATATATATATATATATAGTTAGAAATATGCAAACAGAATTTTCACTAGAGGACTTAATATACTTGTATTCATTTCATTCATGTATTTCCAGACACAGGAACAGCCAGTTTAATTATATTGCTCAAATGTCTTTGCTGTTTTGTAGATTAAATCTATGAAAAACCACCAGATGGCTCTATTGACTTTATCTGTAGATAAGATTCTTTAAACAGCAGCTGTTTTCAGGAGGTTATGAGAACAACATATGCTCAGAGTTAGTCAAGGTGGGAACAAATAAGGATGCAAAAAAAGGATATTACAGAGGCAGGACCTGAAATAATCTTTCTGACTTTTTTAAATGCAGATATAACTAAATTGGGTGGTCTGCACTTAATAAAGCTGATTTTCCTAACTATATTGCCTTGGAAGTAAAGCATGTAAAATTAATTAATTAAATAACAACAAAAAGATCAGCAAAAGTCAAACACATTACAAAAGATAAACATAAACATAAAAAAAGTTATTCAGAACATATGAAAACAGATCTATTTGTTTAAAACTGCAAACACAAAACAACTAGTCAAACAGAGTTTTAAGACAAAACAAATAAGAACAAATGCCAAAAAATCAGCAAGCTCAAACAAAACAGAGGTGTAAGGGGCAACCAATGCAAAACAACATTAGACTGGAGCAAAGCAAACACAACCTTCAACAACTTAGAGAAATCCTAGTTAAGGTTGTCATTTCTACGATTAAATATCCAATGCTATTTTGCAGTGTATGTTTACAGATATAAAGTCATAAAAATGAATTGATTAACTTATGCATTAAAAAAGAAACTTGTATATGTCTTTGCGTTTAGTTACATAAACATTGACAAGCACTTGACATCTACTCATGTTTCGAAGGGGGCTGCAGTATTTCATTGGTAGACTTTAAGTGCCATCTAATGGCTAGATGTAGCCTATACATTGCAAATCATAAGGATGTAATTCATAGCAAACCTTCCCATAATTATATCTACTACAAGGATATAGCAGCAAACTACAATGCAATCATTGTAAAAGCCACATTTAACTTTTGTTGATTTGGTCTAGAATTGAGTGTAATATTGAGCTGTTTCTCGGTTTTTTAAAACACAGATTTAGTCTATTGTCTAATAAAGCTTTAAACTAAGTTTTATATATATATATATATATATATATATATATATATATATATATATA
>NW_015505685.1:357212-369932 GCF_001515645.1 Sinocyclocheilus grahami
TAGATCGATAGATAGATAGATAGATAGATAGATAGATAGATTTAGATTTTTATATATGTATATTTAGAGTTAATCTATGAACGTCACATACAAATACACAACGAAACCCTTGGTGGGCTTCATTCCTTGCTTCAAATGTTTACATTTCAAGACATTCAACAGGTGCATTATGCTCTTTTAATCCTAAATAGTTTCTGAGAGATACAGACATTTAATAGAATAATCCAAATAAAACAGGGGCAGAAAATGGCACCAACTCACCATTTTTATCTAAAAGTAAAATCTTTAGATAGATAGATAGATAGATAGATAGATAGATAGATAGATAGATAGATTCATTTATATAGATCAGTCATTTATATAGATCAGTGGTTCCTACCCATTTGTTTTAATGCTAAACCAAACATCGTCTAGGCTATATATATATAATATTCCAGTTTCAACATTCTGGAATGCAGCGTCATGACCCACCTTACAAACAACACTGTCAAGATAACAGTTGAGTGATAACAGCTGTTGTGATAGTTGTGTCGTTTGGCTTGTTGTGGAGCACTGAAGAAGGGTGAATGACGGTGACACTCAGCTCTTTGAATTTGGAGCTGTGTAACAGTGGACTGGTGAACGCCACGTACCTCTTCTAACAAGCGTACTTGTCATGTTACCATGGGAACCTTTGACAGACAGATTGCACGCTCAATGACAGAGCAACGCGAAAACAATTCAAAGGCGGACGCGCGATGGTTTCTCCAATCACCAGGGCGAGGGGCGTGGCTACACATCTCAGCAGGCGGGGTTTACACTAGGGAACTGTGTTTAGCACACATCATGTAAAACAAGTTGCAAATGAACTGTCAGAGCGATTCTATCTGACGCTTGATCGAGGCGAAAACAGCAGCTTCGAGTTTATAAATACTACTCTCAGGGGAACTTTTAGGGTAGGTGTTCACCTGTTGCTCATTGTAATGTCAGCTGCTGTATTATATTTTACAACAGATGATGCTTAAAGCCATATGGCAGAGTAATATAGTTCTGTGTTAAAAAAAAAATTCAGAAAATAACGTCATTTAGTACCTAATGTGTTGTGCATCGCCTTTATTATTTCAGTCTGAACGCCTAATTTGGATTTATTTACTTCGTAATTACTGAAAATGATGTGTTCCTTGTGACATTGTGATTGACGAGTATAATATCACTATATATATATTAATAATATAAAATTAAATATTAATATATAATATTAAATATTATCATTATTATTAAAACATATAATCAATTACATATTTGTTTAAAGCGATAACTATATATTTATAGATCATTTAAGATATAATTCTATCATAAAGTAACATATAAATAATTAATAATAATACTTAATAGATCATTTACGCACATGCAGAAATTCCATCTAGATAGTTATCTATATCAGAAATGGCAATGGTGATGTTCTTGTCCTTTCACAGATGTGGGGACCATCACACTTCTGCTTGATAATGTGTCTGTGGGCTTGTTTGGATGCACTGCCAGTTGCTGTGGATAAGACTAAAGTGAGCCCTCCAGTAGAGGATGTAGAGCCCCCTGAAAGTGTAGTAAGTAGTAATGAGTTTTTTTAACAACTTATGAAAACATGCCTTTATACCAGGGGTGCCCAAACTCGGTCCTGGAGGGCCGATGTCCTGCAGAGTTTAGATCCAACCCCAATTAAACACACCCGAAGCAGCTAATCAAGCTCTTACTAGGCATACTAGAAACTTACAGGCAGGTGTTTTGGAGCTGGTTGGAGCTAAACTCTGCAGGACACCGGCCCTCCAGGACCGAGTTTGGGCACCCCTGCTTTATACTAATAGAGACATGTTAGTCTAGGGTTAAAATGGGTTGTGATGCTTCTCTCTAATATGCAGTGTGAAAACTTCAGACAGGTTTGGTAAGCAAGCATTACATATAACGTGATGCTTATAATAAGCTGTGGCATAAAAGGAGAAAGGAGTGTTCAACATACATAGACTAAATCTGATTGCTTGTTCTTTTGCAAATGTTCCTTAACACATAGGTTTAAAAAGAGTTCGTCAACCTAGTGTTTTTTCCTCGCTTCACTCTGTACATCTCATTTAAATTCATTTAGGACACTGGATTGCACTATGATCGATATCTCAGAGAGGTTATTGATTTCCTGGAAAAGGACCCACATTTCAGAGAGAAACTTCATAACACAGACATGGAAGACATCAAGGTATTGCACTGCTTTACTTCCCAATTCTACTTTGCAGAGGCTTAATCGGATTGTCTAAACACCCCATTGCTTACCTCTCATTCTGTTTGGTGAAAACAGCAAGGGAAACTGGCTAAAGAGTTGGACTTTGTCAGCCATCACGTGCGAACTAAACTTGATGAGCTAAAGAGGCAAGAAGTGAACAGACTGCGTACCCTAATCAAAGTCAAACAAGACATGAATGGAGAAAAAGGTATCAAAGGCAGCCCTTTACAAGCAAACTTGTTTCTGTTATTGTTTTGTGGCTCACATTTGCACTAGAGCGTATTGTGAAATGTCCTCCACCATCTTGTTTCTTTGTTTCATTTACCATCGCCAGGCTCACAGAGCACAGATTTTCCAAGGATATGGAATGTTGTATCTGAGAGTGTCATTCATCAAACTCCTCATATCACAGTTTACTTTATAAACCTGTAACTCTGGCCTGCTGCAAAGACAAGAAACGTAAATGAAAAATGAGATGCTCTTAATTTCCCTAAAGGTATGACAGTGGACCACAAAGCACTTCTGAAACAGTTTGAACATCTGAATCACATGAATCCATATACATTCGAAGTGGAAGATTTGGATCGTCTCATTAAATCGGTAGGCTCCATATCTTACTTCCTCCTCCTAGACCTGAACATACCTTAGTCGGCTCTATCTGTTTCTCGGGGTTAAAGCCTAACAACTATAAAATTAGATCCTTGTTTTTAAAAGAGAATATTTCTACGCCTTATGTTATTTTCTACTGGAACAATATCTTTAATAATGTAAATTGGACTCAAGTTTGGTCGTTACCTCAAAAATGCCTCCTTACAAATAAGGTTAAGGAAATCTCATATAAATGAATTCATAGAGTTTATCCAACAAAAGAATTCCTACAAAAATGTAAAATTGATGTTGATTTAAAATGTTCTTTTTGTGAATGCTCCACTGAAACAATTTCTCATTTGTTTTGGTCCTGCCAATATACCCAGCATTTTTGGAATAATGTGGAGGGTTTCATTGCTGATAATATTTTTAAAACATTTTCCTTATCTTATAAACATGTGATTTGGGGTTATTATATCAAGGATCGCTCTTTAAAGGATGTTGGTTTTATTATAAATTTTATTTTATTTTTATGTAAATTTCACTTTCATGAATGCAAGTTTACAAAAGGCAAACCTTTTTATGGTGCTTGGAAAAGAGATTAAAATGTTTGTAGATGTGATGTCAAAATCTAAAAATAGTAAAGCAATTAAAACGATTTATATATGCTCCTCCTTTAACATTTTCACATAATATTAAAAAATATCTGACTTCCTGTTGGTTTTGTTCTACACTCATAGTTGTCACACATTTTCGTTCAGGGCCCAAAATGACCTTTTTGGCAGGTGAAATAAGAAAATGTAAATATTTATTAAAATGTATGTATTAAATATTTTACATTTAGTCATTTAGCAGACGCTTTTATCCAAAGCGACTTACAAATGAGGACAATAAAAGCAGTCAAAACTAACAAAAGAGCAACAATATATAAGTGCAAACGACAAGTCTTGGTTAGCCTAACGCAGTACACATAGCAAGGTGTATATATATATATATATATATATATATATATATATATATATATTATACACACACACACAAAGAAAAACAAGTAGATAGAATAGAAAAAATAGAAAGCTAGTGTTTTTTTTTTAAATAGATGAAGTAGAATTAAAATAGAATAGAAAGTGCTAGAGTTAGAGGGTCAAATAAAGGTGGAACAGATGTGTTTTTAGTCGTTTCTTGAAGATGGTTAAGGACATGCTCGGATTGATTTTTGATATAAATAGATTTTGTTTGCCTTATGACGATGTGAGTTTATTGATTTAGCTGTTTCTCCTAGCATATTTGTGATTAAAATGCAGATCATTTTGTCTATGTGTAACTGCACCTGTCATAAAAACCTTATAATTTTATCCCTGTAGCTCAAAGTGTAGAGAATGGTGCTAGCAACCCCAATGTCATGGGTTCCATTCCTAGGGAATGAAGGAATTGCTAAAATGTACACCCTGAATGCAGTGTCACTTTGGATAAAATGCACAAATGTAAATGTAATGTACATATGTGACATTTAAAAAAATATATATATAATATAATATATATAATTCTACATGTGTCTCAATACAAATACTGTTTAAAGCTTTTTGTGTTTTTACAACTTTGGAGCTATAGCACTGTCATAATTACAATGGATAGCTGCACAAGTGCATTTGTTGCTGCCGTAAACCAGTCTGCCCTTTTTGTGAAATTTTGTATCTGTTCGACACACTTGCATAGTCCCAGAACAAATGTTTGGGTGGATTGAGGGAAAGAAACCGAAGCCATTCGCGAAGGCAGTGTACCATCAGAATGGTTTTGAAACTGATATTTAGGTTAAAAAATTTTTTTTAAACTTAGTTGCTTTAAGTGCCCAAAATTAATTTCAGATGATAAATTAAAAGCAAAAACTTATAAAGAAAACGTTTTGTGTTTGATTTGCACACATCACTGTCATCAGTGAGGGTCAACAGTCTTATCATGTATTGTTCGTCAAGTGCAATTCAAAATTATTTTCCTTTGTTGGATGGAGATCTACTGTATATAATGATCTGCTGGTCTCCACACATTACATTTTCCTCTCTGCTTGTTTCCTTATTTTGTCAAATCGAGGCCACTAATGACCTGGAAAACTTCGACAAGGAACGGCATGAAGACTTCAAGAAGTACGAGATGACGAAGGAACATGAACGCAAGGAACATCTTAAAACACTGGATGAGGAAGCGCGCCAAAAAGAGGAGGAACACTATGAAGAGATGAAGAAGAAACACGCAGACCATCCCAAAATCAATCACCCTGTAAGCTAAAGACACATTCCTTTAACTTATATAAAAATCAAACAAGCTCATTTGTGATATTGAACACTTTATTCCTTTTTTTTATTTTTGTCTTTTTTTTTTTATTGACATATGCTGGACTTCTCCCATCATTTCTTGTGCGTAAACCCCGGCCCTTTCTTACAATCGACTGCAAGCTCACGTTCAGACCTGTCTCCATCCAATGTATAGATTTGGCCTGTATATGTGTAAATAGGGCAGTCAAGACCAGTTGAAAGAGGTCTGGGAGGACGCGGACGGTTTGGATCCCAACGAATTTGACCCAAAGACATTCTTCAACCTACATGGTGAGATCAGTGAGCCTCTCTGTTCTGAACATTTCGATTATATCACAGCACGACTGTGACATCTGTTTGCTTTTACAGATACTAATGGAGATGGCTACTTTGATGAGCAAGAACTCGAGGCACTGTTTACCAAAGAGGTTCCCCTTAATAACCTTTCCATTCAGAGCTATCATAATAGAGTACTTTGAGGATGACGTGGCTTTATGGGGTGCTAAATCTGATGCTTGTGTCCACCCCGTTCAGCTAGAGAAAGTCTATGATCCCACACATGAAGAGGATGACATGATGGAAATGGAGGAGGAGAGACTTCGCATGAGAGAACATGTGATGAATGAGGTGGGGGCATCATAGCAGGGGACTGAATCCTTCATTGTGCTAACGATATTATTTCAAAGATGATTCACTAGTAATCATTTTTTTTGTACTGTCTATAGGTCGACACTAACCGAGACAGGCTCGTTTCACGAGATGAATTTATTACTGCCACAAACAGAAAAGAATTTCTAGAGCCAGATGGATGGGAGGTAATTTTTTTTATCTTTTGGGGTCAACGTGAAACAAAATCTTCCCTATCTGTCAACTGCTTTTCATTAAAACTAAAGGTTCACTGCTGTTGAAAAGTTTGTACGTTTTTACTTTGAAAGAAATTAATACTTTTATTTAGCAATGACACATTCAATTCACAGTAAAGACATTTATAGTGACAGTAAAGACATTTATAATGTTGCAAAATATTTCCGTTTCAAATCAATGCTGTTCTATTCATCAAAGAAACCTGAAAATGTATAATGTTTTGCACAAAAATATTAAGCAGCGCAACTCTTTTCAACATGGATAATAATAAGAAATGTTTCTTGAGCAGCAAATCTTATTAGAATGATTTCTGAAGGATCATGTGACACTGAAGACCGGAGTAATGATGCCGAGAATTCAGCTTTACCATCACAGGAATAAAATACATTTTCAAATATATTTAAATAGAAAATAGTTATTTTAAATTGTAATAATATTGAACAATATTACTGTTTTAATTGTAGTTTTGACAAAATAAATGCAAAATTGGTGCGCATAAGAGATTTCTTTCAAAAACTTATAAAAAAGTGTACATTTCATAAAATTGTTTTCTTTATGTAAAAATGTCCTTTTGTCTGCTTCCTCTTGAGACTTTGGAACAGAATCCAATGTACACTGAAGAAGAGTTGAGAGAGTTTGAGCAGCATCTGGCTCTAGAGGAGCAAGACCTGAACCTGAGATCAAATGAGCTGCTGAAACAGCGAGAGGAGCTGGAGAGACAACAGGAACAGCTTAACGCCCAGAAAATGGAGCTACAACAGGTAGGAGAGTGAGAGATTAAGAGAAACAAATAAATTTAAAAAAAAACTAGATGGGACTGATTTTGGAGCCAGATACTGAGTGAGTGATACACAGGTTCGCACAGTCTTGGAAAACATCCAAATACGAGTGAATTTACAAAGTGTGATTTCCAGACCTGAAAAAGTCATGGATATTAATAAGGTCACTGAAATGTCACGGATATATCTTTGTTATATATACACATATGAGTTATTGTGCAATAATCATGCTGTCTAATCAGCATCTTGATATGCCACACCTGTGAGGTGGATGGATTATCTCGGCAAAGGAGAAGTGCTCACTAACACAGATTTAGACAGATTTGTGAACCATATTTGAGAGAAATAGGCCTTTTGTGTAGATAGAAAAAGTCTTAGACCTTTTGAGTTCAGCTCATGAAAAATGGTGGCAAAAACAAGTGTTGCGTTTATAATTTTGTTCAGCGTAGATGAAGCTTATTTTTAGTGCCATTCTGATTTTTTTTGTGGCAATATTTTCATATTTATTAAGCACCTTCCCCCATTCACATTACCATTATTCAAATAAATCTCACTATCATTACTGTAATGGGAAATAACTATAAATTATTTCAATTGTAAAAAGAAATGCTTAATACTTTTTATATCTAACTATATAAAGGTTTTTTTAAAGAAAGTATTACTTTTATAAAGCAATGATGTATTACATTGCTCAAAATGACAGTGAAGCATTTATATTGTTGCAAAAGATTTATATTTCAAATAAATGCCATTTGTTTAAACTTACATTCATCAAAGAATTCTGGGGGAAAATGCGTTACGGTTTTACATAATGTATCGCATAAGAATCTACACAAATTACAGACCCCACACTTTTAAATGAGTGTTTATGATAAAGTTTTGTTGCACTGCTTTTATCTTGTCACTAAAACATTCCCTTTTTAAAACATAAGGGAAATGTCTTGAAGCTAGAATTCTCTCACCTCAACACTTTCTACCATACTGATCATGTCTTTTAGGCGGTAGAGCACATGGAGCGGTTGAAAACACAGAAAACAGAGTCTCCAGTACAGGACAACGGTCAGTGTAATTATTTTACATTTTTCTGGTCAAAGGCATTTTGCCCTGTCATTTGGAACAAAATATTGATTTTCTATCATTATACTTATATTAATGCAGTACCTTTTGCGGCGGAAATGCTGCCTGGGGACAGTCAGCCTTTGTCACACGGTCATCAGCAAGACCTCCCCGCACATTCTTAGCAGCTCAAGCTCTTCTCAGTGTCTGTAATGTGTTTGTCTGTTGTATGTAGTGTCAAATATTTCCATCCTCACATTCAAATGGACCATTTA
This sequence comes from Sinocyclocheilus grahami, assembly GCF_001515645.1. NCBI lineage: Eukaryota > Metazoa > Chordata > Actinopteri > Cypriniformes > Cyprinidae > Sinocyclocheilus > Sinocyclocheilus grahami. Next base: position 365,332 of record NW_015505685.1, read on the forward strand.
CTGTCACTTAGCAGAGACCTTGGCTTTCCATTGAAGTAATCAAACAAATCATTGTGGTGGTATTCTCAAACACAAAAAATATTGAATTGCGGTATCCCAAAACGGGTCGCTGAAGTATGTAAATGGTTAACAGAATTATCTGTGGACAATCACACTTCTGTCCACATTCTCTTATCTAAAATGCAGATAGTTTGTGAGGACAGGGATTGTACTTGAAACTTGTATTTAGAGAAATTAAATGTATTTTTATTGTTCTTGTAAATGTCTTAGCCATGTTTGCACAAACATGGATAAACCTCATAGGATAAATTTCTCTTTACATTTAGGCATTTGATAATATACCTGGGCAATAAACACACTTCATGTTAAGTTAAATGCCCCACGATTCAGCATTCCTATTGTACGGCACTTCCAATGAAAAGACTATAGAATAGAATAGAATATTTGTTTGCTTTAGTTTCACTTGAAAGTGAATCCTAAATTGATTTACAAGGGTCTTTTAATAAAGTTTCTGAAAATGTTGATGAATTACTACTGCAACACTAGTGATTTTTTTTCAAGCTGTTTTATTTTAATTCATTATGGTTTTCAACCAGTGTTCTACTGTAAACAATGAATAAATTTATAAAATATACAGAAATATAATTAAAGGGATAGTTAACCCTTTAAGCATGAAATAGGTATGGATTTTTTTTCTTTTTTGACTGTGCTTTACCACTCTACAATGTATTAAATTATCTATGGTTCACCAACTGTGCTCTGATTATCACTTCATTTTTTTTTTTCAAACATACAAAATCAAAAAATTTCACTTAATTAAGGATCTATTTTTTGCCGTAAGAATCCTTGAACCTTGATAAAAGGTAATCAACTGACTTAACAGGAGGATATTTATCTGATCCATCACAGCATGAAATGATGGCCTCATCATCTGGTTGTACAAAGAAGGCCAAAGACTGACGTGTGCCAGAGTCACCTGCAGGGGGCAGCAAAACCCTATGAACCTGAGGGTCAGAACAATAGAAAAGAAACAAGCGTTGCTTGCACTGCACAATTAAATTAAATGCAATATTAGTAAAGAAACTTACGGCAGACACATAGACATCGCTGGTCCACCTTTGCATCAGGTCTGCTATGTTAATCAGAACTGTTCCAGGAATGCTGGGGGCTGAAATGTACTCACCAGCCCGGTTCAGGACCTGGAGGAGAACAATAATACAATTACTATCCTAAATGATAAAGGACCACATTAAACATGAATCTTTTCTCCTCTTGTCCTATATTGGTATTCACCTGCAGTCCACCCTCTGGGCTTTGGAAGACCAAAGTGATACTCCCATAATCAGAGTGTTCACCACAGCGCAGCTGATTTCCCTTCACACATGTGCTGTTCACCGGAGGATAGTACAGAGCCCGTAGTGTCGTTCCATTCACATCACCTTAAAACAACCCACATCATAAAGGTCTTGCAGGCCTCCCAGCCATTGACTCACTGCATGGGATGAAGTAGTGCATTTCATTCGACTTACTTCCAATATGCTTATGTGCACTGAGAAAGACCTCTGCTTCCAGGCCCAAACCAAGAGCCATCAATCGGAGCACTCTGAGAGAAAGTTCCTTACAGCGCAGGAAAAATGATACTTGCACATCTCGAAAATCATCAACTCCTTCTGAAGGCCAATTCTGAACACATTGAAAGTGGAGGGTTATAAAGTCAGGCTTCCTTAAAGTATCTTAATGTTAATGCTATTTAAAAAAAAAAACAGTTGTACATATTAAAAAATACTTTATATTTGAAATAGAATGGTTTTGTTTTTCAACATAGCTGTCATTTGACATTTTTTTCAAATTTCTGTATAGGTGTGTGCGCGCGTGTGCGAGAGAGAGAGAGAAAGATAATTTCCTTCAGAAATTATTCTAATATGCCGATTTGCTACAAGAAACATTTATTATCATCAATGTTGAAAATGTTTAGTATTTGTAGGGAAACCGTGATACACTCAAAAGTTTTGGGTAAGATTAAAATAATAATAATGGCTACTTTTATTTAGCAAGGAAACATTAAATTGATCAAAAGTGACAGTAAAGACATTTATAACGTTACAAAATATTTGTTTCAAATAAATGCAGTTTTTTTTAACTTTCCATCAAATAATCCTGAAAAAAACCCATAAATTAAGCAGCAAAATACTTTTTTTTCTGCAATCCTTTTTTTAACCATCATGTCCCTTTTAGAGGCTCGTATGAAACCAACATACAAAGTCACTCCTCATTAAATATTTTCACTCAAAAAATGTATTAAAACTCTTATAAAAGTACAATTATTTGGCACCACTGGAAGAAAGGGAAGAAGACACGAATAGGTATTTACTATATCCGAGCACAAAGATGCTGTATTAAACGCCTCCTTCAGATCACCGTGACGTCGAGGATTCAAACTGTAAAATGACAGGATATAAAACCATTAATTCTCCATCATTCGTGATTTTTTTAGCAGTAATGCTTCTGAAGCTAGAACAGTCTGACATGCCTTTCCGTTTCTACCGAAACCCAGCCGTGGTTTCCATTACACGAGAAACTGCTCCTGCTGAAAGGTTTCTTCATGCTTTCTGGCAAACAGAAGAACTTCTTTGAAACACCCATAACTTTGTCCACCTAAAACAATGGACAGAAGAATAATAGCCAGCCATTTACGAACTACTAGAAAACTTCTCGTAACAAACGTGCACAAAATGACAAACCTCGTCCTGATTTATGCCCGTGTTTTTCAGATAAACAAATCCCACCTCGGTAAAGGCCCTTCTTAGTTCGGCACTTATCTTCTCCAAGTTATCAACGGATACATTGGTCTTTTCCAGTTCGTACACACTGAGATCTACGACAGGTATCTCCATAAGGAGTTATTTTTCCTCGAGACAGCAAAACGACAAATAATTATTTTAAAATCCTGAAGAAAATACGCCAAGGATCTTCGCTTCTTTCATCAATGCAGGAGTTGTTGAGCAATGTAGTGTCATAAAGAGCCACCAATGAAAGATCAAACCATGGCAGCACAAAGATCACTGGATTTCAGCCTTTTCAGTGCTCTGAAAGTTTACATGTCCCCATTCTAATCCTACTATTTTGCAGTACACCGTCTAAACTTTGTAGTATGCACTGCAAGTTATTTCCAATGGGTAAAAGATTTAAATATGCTTTCTGAAAGCAATATAAAAAAGTATTTCCAGTGGTATTGAAACATTAGTTGCGTATGCATGGCAATCTTGAGTACCTTTGTTTACGCATTGTGTGTAAAGAAAACTAAATATTATGCAGTGTGTACCCATCTCTCAAATCAGTATTTTTACTAAGCTTAGCAAACAGTCAAATGTTAATGAGTATATTTTGTACACAAGTAATGCACCATAAGATTATCATTTATTTTACAGATGGCTTCTGAAATTAGCTTTCACAGAAAAAACATGAGGTCTACACCATGGGAATGTTAATATCTGAAATGTGGTTAAAAGAAAAACAACAATGTACAACTTTGTTTGTTCACTGATAATACATGGGGAGTCTTGCAGAAAAAAAAAAAGTGTTAAAACAATTTGGTCTTTAAAATTTTTACTGAAATATTTTCATTTGGTCTTAAATAAATCTACTGACCACAGAAACAAGACACAAAGACATTTCAATTTTTAATTTTAAAGTTCATTTCGTTATGGTTTCTTTCCAAATTTGCTCTTTTTGTCCTTATTTTTCTTAATCTTCTTGCTTTGCCATTGTTCTTTCTGGTTCATGCCTTCCAGTTTTCTTTTCTTGTCACTAAGGGGTCAAATACATAGTTCATAGCAGTTCATGATTCCAGACAAAGCCTCCCCTACCCAAGCTTCTTATTACTCGGTTTACCTTTTTATGCTAACAATAGCTGTATGTCCTGCTTTCTTCAACACGTGATCCCATTCCTCGTCATCTCCTCGAATCATGTACCTTCATGAAAAATTCAGAATGGATAAGAGTGGACAACTGCACCGCACAGCCAAATGAGTGGAAAAATGTTTATATTAAATATATTACTTTAAAATATTAAAAACATTTTACATCTCGTTAAATTGGTCATTAACTAGCTTATTAATTAGCTCAGAGAAAGGGTGGAAACTGTAAACGTTTATAAACCCTCCGGGGCCATGTGGGACATTTTTATATGGATGGATGCGCTTTATTGGACTTCTTTTGGACAATTGACAAGAAACACCCACTCACTGGCATTATAAATATTTTTTTTATATAAGTCCGATCGGATTTGTCTGAAAGAAGAAAGTCATATACACCTAAGATGGCTTGTGGGTGAGTAAATTATAAGGTACATTTTATTTTTACTATCCCTTTAAATAAGTGCAGTTTGGACTATTGCTTTGGGAAAACTCACTCTGAAAGATTCATGTCTTTAATCTTCTCCATTTCATTTTTGTGTTTCTCTTGGAACTCTTTGGCTGCATCATTCTAAGGAACAAAACACAGTTTTAATATAACACCTTGTCACAAAAATGTGCTGCTTCAAATAAATGCTGTTCTTTTGAACTTTCTATTCTTCAAAGGATCCTGGGGGGGGGGGGGGG